>NW_024879843.1:0-12500 GCF_900700415.2 Clupea harengus | reverse complement strand
CTCTGTTCATCAATATATGTGAGTTCTTGTATAATTTATTCAACACAATTCTTACAGAAATGCATCTGTAGTTGCATTTAATATTCAACTTTTATGACAGCGGATTGATAATGGTAACATGTACTGTTTGATCACTGGTTGTTATGACAACATACAAACTGGTTACATCATGTTCATCACACGACATACAGTACATATATCATATGTGCGATGCAGCACGACCAGAAGATATTGTTACTTAATACTACTAGGATATAGAAAACAGTAGGTATGTTCATGTACATTTACTTTGTGAACTCATTTCCTGTTGCTTCAATGATAGAGCCATGGGCTAAATCCCTCATCAAAACATTATGGGTTTGATTCCCAGGGAGCAGACATACTTTTCAAACTGTATAGCTCAGCAGTACAGTAGGGCTTTGTATGCAAGTCTATCTGCTTACTATGCAAATGTAAATGAACTCGATGTATTCCTTCCTTGTAATTACTCTCTGATCAATTCTGGAGAGCATTATTTCAACTTCTGGAGACTAAAAGGTGCTGCAGGGGCTGACCACATGTTTTACAATGCATGTGCTCACTGAGAAACATGTGCTAATGGTCACTGCCTAAAAGGCCAATGAGGCTTCCCCTGCCAAAAGAAAAGAACTTCCACCCATTTCCACTTCTTTCCACATTTCACAAAAAGGTGTTCCGTAGGTCAAGGAGCTTTTTACCAGCGTAAAAAAAGAAATCACTGCAAATGCTTCTGCGCCTTCACTGGAAAAATGAAAATATGGGATGGTTATAAAGAGGGAAGTAGCCGAGCCTGTTTCCTTTCCTTTCTGGACAAACAAGGACAGGGCGAGAAGAGAAATTATCTCCACATTTATTCCTAGGAGAAATTGCCGGATTTGCCAAGGTCATCAACTGGGAAAAATGGGAGCAATTGAGTGACACACACACAGTGAGAGGAGGACCTCGCGAGGAACCGCCATTTAAATAAAGCGCAGAGCAGCAGCGCTGACATGACCGACAGAAGAGGGAATGAATATTCATAAGGTCGCGACTCCACAGGCTACGGCTAATTGGCGGACTGAGTCATGTGATTTACATCTGCCCAGGTTATTATCACAGGACATTGCTGGAAACAGTCAGACATCGTCTCTTCTAATTCAATAAAACAAAATGTACCCTTGAGCTCAAACATTAGGACTGTTTGGCCTTCGCTGACTGATTGCTTTGCAAATGACGATCTTGTCTTGATCTAAAAGTGCATTTGTGGCCCTTGGTTCGTTACGTACATTTTCACACACTTAAAAATGTTGTTTCTGAGGTGTCATTAACGCAGCTGATACTCTCGGATTAACTTTATGTCTCAGCAGACTAAAATTGCCTTTCACAGTGTGTGGTGATAACAATTATGACAACTTTGCTAATGTACCTTTTTGACATAGTCGCATAGCTTTATTAAAGCTGTGTTGATGTGTGATGATTTGGCCAGCTATATTTGGAAAGAAAAAAAATTAACGCATAAAAAGTCATTAGTGAGAAGATTCTAACGTCTTCTTCCACCAAACAACAACTTGCCACTTTGTGTCGATTCATAGCCCTTGCCTTAGAACACTGAATATTTATTTAACATCTCATCAATGATTCATATTTTTTCTTTTCTTTTTTTTAGCTCGAACAATCTTCCTAGCTGTGTGAGAATGATTCAGAGGAAATACATAGGATGCTCTGGGATGGCATGTTCGTTTAGCTTGAGAGTGATGATGGGATGGGATGGCATGATTAGCTTTAGAGAGCTTTAGGGCCGAGGCTGTATGAATGCATTGATTATGCATGCAGACCTGTTCTTGACTGTATGCGTGTGGAATAATGAGGTAATGTGTTTGTGTGTGTGTGTGTGTGACATCGAGAGAGTGCGTAAGGATTAATGAAATGCAGGTAACGCAATTTATGGCTTATCAAGTTAGCAGGCGTACACCGGTAAACACGCTGAAGTAGAGGTATTTAAAAGTACTGTACGGCGTAGAGAGGACCATGTTTACACGTTCCAAGAATTAGTACGGCACTAGAGCTGCAGGATTACCATCACAGTCTCAACAAGTAGGGGTGTGTGTGCGCGATTATTATATTTATGCAAATGTTAGTCATTCAGCGGGTTTATGTCTGTCTGAGAAGGTGTGTTAATTTGCGTGTTTATTAGCGTGTGTATAATTCTGTTTGTGTGTGTGTGTGTGTGTGTGTGTGTGTGTGTGTGTGTGTGTCACTGGAGTAATCTGCATTACCTGTTTACCCTTCATTGGCCCTCTAATAATTTCATTTGAGTAGGCTTCAAGGAACAAAACAAAAAAAACACACACACACAAACATATCATTAATGCTCATTGCTATTTCAACACCACTGATATTATGTTAATTGCCACACTTTAACGGATCAGGTGCCTGATCGCATTTGGCTTTGAAAGAGGTCAAGTTTCTAGGCAACCCTATTCAAAAGCAAGACAGAGCAGCAGGCCATGACTCTAAGATGCCACAGTAGGAGACTCAGGGGTGGTATTTGTGTGTGTGTGTGTGTGTGGTGTGTGTGTGTGTGGTGTGTGTTGTGTGTGTGTGTGTGTGTGTGTGTGTGTGTGTGTGTGTGTGGTGTGTGTGTGGTGTGTGTGTGTGTGTGTGTGTCTGTGTCTGTCTATGAATTTGTACATGACTCTGTCATGTGTGCTTGTATTTCTGCATAGGCCTATCTGTCTGCGTGTGTTTTGTGTGGGTATGTGTGTGTTGTTGCACGCATTTGTGGTGTGCTCGTCTGGTCTATGTGTACAGGACTCAGATGTGAACTTGGTTGTGCTTGTAACTGTGTGTGTGTGATTGTGTTGCACATACATATGTGTGTGTGTGTGTTTGTGTATACATGAGTGTTGTACTTGTATTTGTGTGTGCATCTGTATGTAAGGCTTGCATGGTGTGTTGGTGTGTGTGTGTGTGTGTCTGTGTGTGTACGTTCGTGTGTGTGTGTGAGAGAGAGAGAGAGAGTGTGTGTGCAAAGATGAGGGAACAGTGCCACTGTGTTCATGATCATTTGTGTGTGTTTGTACCTGTGCTGGTGTGTGACTTTGTCTCTCTGAGTGTGTGTGAGTGTTTGTGTGTGTGTGACGGGGCTTGTTATATAGTATTACATAGGAGTTTGTCCCATCAGTTACCTACGTGCAGCAATTAGTGCCCTCTTCCCATGACAACTGACCTTTCTTTGAGCCGAAGCAGCAGCAGGGGAAAAGGCCAGACTGTAAGTGATAGCGCTGGCTGATGCAGGATAGAGGGCAGCCATTTTGTGCCTGTGTACTTCACCTCTCTGACTGAGGACGAGGGCGCTGGTGATGGCGATGATGTGTGCGTGTGTGTGTGTTTGTGTGTGTGTGTGTGTTTGTGTGTGTGTGTGTGTGTGTGTGTGTGTGTGTGTGCATGGTAGGGGCGGGTGTAAGGTCACGAGTGAGTGAATCATAGGCGGAAATTTCTCTTCCCTCCAATTTCCATCCGCTAATAGATTTCACCCCTCCACTGACATTCACACCAGGCGTTTTGACGAAAAAAACAAATATTTTAGCATCCCGACTAAAATAACAGCATTAGTGTGGTCCGGATGTAAAAGTAAAAAGTCTGGGCAATCAACTCCGTCCTCGCGACCAGCTCTGACGAGTTAAAAGCGCAATGTTTCAGCCAGCTGTCAGGCACAAATGTACATGGCTGGTTTTCACAGATGGCTTTTATATGGCTGGTATCAGGCTTCCTTATTATCTGTGTCAGCGGGGGTTCATTTTGACATTCGAATAGATAAAAACTCACGAGTTAACACTGGCTGTTATATAAAATATATATATATAATGATGACGAGTTCACAAATCAGTTAACTGAAGGATGCTTTCGTATCAACATCTGATATTTACTGACAACTAACACCAAGATTCCCATTAAGGCAGGGCTGTGCCATATGGCCCGTGCGATACACAGCAAAGAAGAACCACTTGTTTTATGCAAGAGTGTTGCATTCCTAATGTGCCATAATGTATCCATAAAGAAGTATGGTTCCTATTATGAGAATGTGTATTTCTGAAACTGCTGACTATGGTTAAATGTTCATCATAAAACACAAGACACAATCATCTCCTGGTTTTTCCTTGGAAGGAACCATTCATAACTATAGCGGCTAAAGAAAGAAAAAGAGAAAAAAATATTAGCAGTTGCTGTGTTTATATTGTAAAAGCAATAAGCCCTTATTGTAAATGCATTGCAAACGCTCTTGAGGTGCAGTGTGCAGATTCATATGAAGTATTATACATTTTGATATTACTTTCTATAATGGAGATTTCATCCAGGCCCAGTACTTTGGCTAGTTCTGCCCTGGGGCGTAAATAAAGCAACCATTCCCGCCACATCCGCTGTGCTGTGCTGTGCTGTGCTGTGCTGTGCTGTGCTGTGCTGTGCTGTGCTGTGCTGTGCTGTGCTTCCGCTAATGTGCGTGTGTGCAGCCCCCCGTGCTCCGCCAGCACTGCTCGTGTCAAATTATCGATTAAACAATCAAGGGAAATTGAAATTCTCATTATTGCAGCGGTCGATTAGTCTGCCCGTGTCCTGTGGCCACGAAGTGCTGTGCCGCGGCGCCAGCGAGGCAGTCAGACCCATGAGCCATAGGAGAGGCGGGCACAGAGACGGACGCTGGTTTCTCTGCTCTAGTTGTTGTCTCGTAGCTGCCCACCTCCTCCTCACCTCCTCCCCTGCCCACCTCCTCTTCACCTCCTCTTCACCTCCTCTCCGTTCCCCTGCCCACCTCCTCTTCACCTCCTCTCCGTTCCCCTGCCCACCTCCTCTTCACCTCCTCCTCACCTCCTCTCCATTCCCCTGCCCACCTCCTCTCCGTTCCCTGCCCACCTCCTCTCCGTTCCCCTGCCCACCTCCTCTTCACCTCCTCTCCGTTCCCCTGCCCACCTCCTCTTCACCTCCTCCTCACCTCCTCTCCATTCCCCTGCCCACCTCCTCTCCGTTCCCCTGCCCACCTCCTCTCCGTTCCCCTGCCCACCTCCTCTCCGTTCCCCTGCCCACCTCCTCTTCACCTCCTCCTCACCTCCTTTCCGTTCCCCTGCCCACCTGCTCCCATAATATTCCCTCCAGCAGGAGCCAGAGCAACTAAATAATCAGTATTTTTAGTTTCTTAGCTGTGGGGGTCAGTGAGGATGGAGAGTACTGGGGCAGAAACCTCATCTCACCCCTCATTTTAAATGCAAGCGATCAGGGGAAGAGAGAGACAGAAGGAGAGGAAGTGAATGACAGAGAGGTAGAAAGAGACAGAGACAAAGAGATAGTACGTGAGACAAAGAGAGATAGACATTAACAGATAGATAAAAGTAGAGAGAGAGGGGTGGGGAGAGATAGAGACATGGAAAGAAAGAAAGAAAGACAGTTAGGAGTTAGGAGAGGATAATGGCATAATGGCAGTACAGGACATAGGGAGACAGGTAAAGAACAAGAGGGACAGTGTGTATGAGAGGATTGTAATAGTTCTGCTGAGGCAAGGAAAGCCAAGTTTATTCATATATAACACTGCATACACAAAGGCAATTCAGTGTGCTTTACATACATGAAAGCAAAAAAGTGAAAAATACATAATTAAAAGAATTAAAATGAAACAATAACATATTATGTGATTCAAAATATGTTAAAAACAAAATGACAAAATGAATAAACAGATACATAAATAAACAAACTAACATACAACCATATACACTTAATGGGATTTGTTCCAATTGTGCAGCTTTTTCTGGTGCCTGGTAAGGTTGCTGCGGTGGTTGAAGGTTTTGCAGACACAGACAATAATCTTTGTTTTGTCTACATTCAGTTGAAGAAAATGTGGGCTCATCCAATGATGTATTTGCTCTGATCATTGACCCAGTGAGTCTACTGGGCTGTAGTCATGTGGTGAGAAAGACAGATATATCTGTGTATCATCTGCGTAACTATGGTAATCAGGGTTGTTGTTCTGTGTATCATCTGCGTAACTATGGTAATCAGGGTTGTTGTTCTGTGTATCATCTGCGTAACTATGGTAATCAGGGTTGTTGTTCTGTGTATCATCTGCGTAACTATGGTAATCAGGGTTGTTGTTCTGTGTATCATCTGCGTAACTATAGTAATCAGGGTTGTTGTTCTGTGTATCATCTGCGTAACTATGGTAATCAGGGTTGTTGTTCTGTGTATCATCTGCGTAACTATGGTAATCAGGGTTGTTGTTCTGTGTATCATCTGCGTTACTATGGTAATCAGGGTTGTTGTTCTGTAGAATTTGGCCCAAAGGCAGCATGTCTTTGCAACTCTATCAGATTCTTAACTACCAATGGTGACAAAGTAACTCCATCCTTCTAAATAAGTCCTGAACCAATTAAGGTCTGCCCCAGAAAGTCCTACCCAATTTTCCAACCTGTCCAGCAGTATACTATGATCTACAGCGTCAAATGCAGCACTGAAACTTAGTAAAACCCTAGCTGAAGTTTTACCTGAATCAGTATTCAGCCGTATTCAGCCGAGAGATAGAGGGAGAGAGGGAGGAAGAAAGAGAGAGGGAGAGAGAGGGAAGAAGAAAGAGAGAGAGAGCATGAGCAGAATATAATGAGAGAGAGGTAATGAGAGAAAGAGCGACAGAAAGAGAGAGAAAGAGAGTCAGGGCGTAATGGCTGTGCTGGTGAACCTTAGCACTGTGAGGCAGCAGAGGAACCCACAGCGCATCCCAGTGAAGGCACGGGGAGGGGGGAAGTCATTTCTCGCCGGACGACTTCAATTTAGTGTCCTCTCCTCTCCTGGACACCTGACACCTTGCAGAGGTGAAGGCGAGGTGGTGTTGGTTGGACTGAGCTGAGCTGGCAGATCTGGTCCATGGGGCAGTGTGTGTGTGTGTGTGTGTGTGTGTGTGAGAGTGTGTGTGTGTGTGTGTGTGTGTGTGTGTGGTGTGTGTGTGTGTGTGTGTGTGTGTGTGTGTGTGTGAGAGAGAGTGTGTGTGTGAGAGAGTGTGTGTGTGTGTGTGTGTGTGTGTGTGTGAGTGTGTGTATGTGTGTGTGTGAGAGAGAGTGTGTGTGTGAGTGTGAGTGTGTGTGTGTGTGGGTGTGTGTGTGTGTGTGTGTGTGTTGTGTGTGTGTGTGCGGCGGTCAGCAGGGGGAGAGATGCGTGACAAATGACCCCTCCACCAACCCCACCCCACCTTACCCCCTCCTGGAGGAGTGATGGGCACGGGCTCGCCTGTCGCATATGCCAGAGTCCAGTCAGCAACTCCGAATGCCCCCTGGACAGAGACGCCCATCATAAACGCTTGTGACATGTTTTGGCTCCAGACCACCACTCCTGTGCCAGTCGGCCTTTTTACTCAACTCAACTTTGCGCCGCGGTCAGACCTTTTTTCTCCAAAAGTAAATTTACACGGCATTTTTATGCTGAGTCAGCACATCTATTTCATTATGTCTTGGCATTTTTAAAATGATTAAGATCCCATTTAGAATAGGGCAGCAAAACAATAATTACTTAAAGCGTCACGTGTATGGATATATGTATATGCTGTTCACGTGCATGTTCCTTTAAGACAGAGAGGATGCCATGCGTTTGATGCTTTATTGCACCAATGAAAAGAATAGGGCTCTCCTCTTTCATCAACACATCATAAATGTTTCTGTCATAAACACATCACTGGTGCTTGTGATGTGACTGCCCTTGGACTGCACTACTTCTGTGCCAGATGTCATTGTCCCCTCAACCAACCCTTGGACAAGAGTCTGACTTGCAGACGAGTTTCTCTCTGTCAGGGTGGAATTTAAAGAGGGACTTGTAATCTCATACTGTGCCCTAGGACATACGATGCATACTGTATGTACCTGCAATATATATGAAGAACGTATTCTGTGTGTTGTCTGAACTGAGTGAAAACCTATAGATACTATATTGTGGAGGAGAGCCCTGGGCTTCAGTTGTTATTGTTCTATCTAAAAGGCTTCTATAATTTTACACAGCACTTTAGTCTATTAGCTCACACTCCAGTACCGCAAATTCTTAACCTGGGGCTTGCTTTGCAAACGTTCTATGTTCAAGCACTATCATCCTCGAGATTAAATCATTTTATTCCGTCAATTTATCGATAAACTATACCAAAGTTACAGCTACAGCCTCACTGGAACATCAAGGCAGGAATACAATGCTGTTATCTGCTGATATTGTACACATGTATGTGCAAAGGGCAGGAAAAGATGTAGCAACAAAGAGTGTCTTTTGCCTTTTGTGGTCGGTTTAAAAATAACTGTAAGAAGCACTCCTGTACGTTGACTTTTTTGTGCCTTGCATTCAGAGAAGCTCTTTGGAAATGGAGCTTAAATAAGTCTTTAATCATCATATCTCGTAAGCAGGCCTCTCTCCTCCTTGAACTGTCTGAGAAACACACCCAAACAAAGGAAGGAAGGCCATGCATTTAAAACACCGCTCTTATTGTTTTGTTTCACTACCAGGAAAAAAACAAAACAAAACAAAACAAAAACAGAACGTAAATATAAAAATTCCCCATCTCTGCATACTGTATACAGCGCTTAAATAATACTGAATGCTTTTTTTTACGGGTAGTGTGCAATATGATCTAATTTCATGTAATTACTGCTAATGTATTTGGAAAAGCATGACATTTCCTTCCATACTGTCTGATGGCACAGACGTTGAATTGCTAGCCAAATCTAAATAATCTACTTGATTGATGGAGCCTGAGGTTCAGACAGAGAAACTGTGTCTGTAATCACCCACTTTTTTTTCACTCACACACATAATAACGCATCAGAACAGTCAAGGTTGAAAAAAGAAAAAAAACATTCTTTTTTTATTCATCTGGCTCATAACTGTAATGGTATTCCACATGCATATCAATCACATGAGGAGAAAAAAAAATCTATGACAACAGCATCTCATTGAAAAGTATGGTAGTTAAGGAATGGAAAAATGATGGAGGCTCGGGTAAAAAGAAATGAGTTTATTGGAAAGACGAGCCACCGTAATTTTGAAACATGACTGCATCTCCGCTAATATATGTTGTAATTTGAGAGATGTACGATCGTTGTCCTTTTGGTTTTGGGTCGACGCCCAAGTTATTGATTGCCTCTGATCTTAGTGAATTCAGCGGTGCCTACAGGAAAGCTGTGGGATCAAGCCTGGGTTTAGTTTCCAATATATAGGGACGTTGGCTGTCAGCGTCTGGATGTATAGATGGCTTAGCCTTCTGACATAGTGAGCCGGGCACCACTGTTATGACGCCTGTGGTTATGACTACCAATCAGTCAGGCTAAAGTCATGAAGCTCTTGAGTTGGAAATGGCTTCAACAGAGTTCCCAGAGCAAGTATGCAATATAGGGCGAAGTGCAATGAAGGGAACTATTTGTCACCTTTTCAATGACATTACCCACAGACAGACATGATGAAAGGCTTGACATTTGATTTTGCTGAAGTGAACTGTTCGTTGGGTTTTAAAACCTGCCAGGATGTTATTGTGAGACTGGGGGTTTCCTGGAGTGAAGCTTGGTGTGAAGAGAGGGCCTGAGGCTGTGTGTACCATCCAAAAACACAAGCCCTTGGCACTTCCCTCACCTACCAGCCAACCCCCCCCCCCCCCAACACACACACACACACACACACACACATTTAAATTATTTATTTGAATCCACCAATCATATTCTGTACAGAAAGGATTCAAACATTTCCAGAGGTTGAATACAGCTTAGTGACTCATGGGTACAAGAAACATCTCCTACGCCCAAACAGCAAGACTACCTATAACAGCTGATACAGAGCAGAACTTTGCTAGTTGTTTGATTGTCTCTTACTAAGTCCTGCCAGTCGTAGCCCACTGACCGAAAGCTTATGGACATGCCCCAGGCTTCCAAATATCAATTCTACCATCTTACATGTATAGCCTAGGTCTCTCATCTTAGCAACAATGGGCTGGTATTTGGTCAACTTGTCAAGGAAGGCTATGTCCATATAGAGGTCATAGACACAGGCTACCTCAAGGACTACTACCTCCCTTTTAACCTTGTCCAAGAAAACAACATCAGGGGTGTTAGGGATGTTGCAGAACACATCATCAGAGCTGTTAAACCAATCTGGCATTATACGGGAGTGTTTGTACATTGACACATTGGGGGGGAATACTCCCTTAACAGTACTAGAAATGAGGTCGCACACACACACACACACACACACACACGCTCAGTGGTAAACTCCCTTACAGATGATCTTCTTCCCTTCCTCCTCGTCTTTCACAGTTTGTGTTCATCAGCTTTTGGCTAAGACGGCGCTGTGCGTCACAGCCCCATGGGGTGTGTGTGTGAGTGTGTGTGTGTGTGTGTGTGTGTGTGTGTGTGTGGGTTGAGGGTGTGTTTGGGGAGGGGAGGGGGGGGGGGGGTGTGTATGATGGGAATGACATAACCAGCAGAGCCATGTTTAATTCAGTGTAAAATGTCGCCGGTCATGTTTTATGCAGTGTAAACTGCCAGGTGTGCCACAAACCCCGAGAGAGAGGTAGGAGCCGCGGGTTGGTGAGGGAATCATCAAGTCATCATCATCATTTTCTCTCTCTCCCTCCCCCTCTCCCCCTCTCTCTCTCCCTTTCTTCCTCTCTCTCTCTCTCTCTCTCTCTCTCTCTCTCTCTCGCCCACACTGGGACCCACCTCAGGGCTCATTGCGGGCGTCTAGACGCTACCGGTGAGTGGGAGTCTTTGATGGGGGGGGGGGGGGAGGGTACAGGCTAGAGGCTGTGGGTTTGGTCCCTGGCATGGGGCTGATCGCATCAGTGGTTGGGAGAGAGAGAGAGAGAGAGAGAGAGAGAGAGAGAGAAGAAATAGAGAGAGAGTGAGAGATTAATTAGGTCTTTGAGTTCAGGGCTTGACATTTGGAGCTCGGGAGGCCTCGCTCATGAGCCGTGCACAGGCTGAAGCATCAGTATTCAGGAAGTTTATGACCTGGGCCCAGCAGGGATCTTTAGCTTTGGTCGTGGCGTCAACAAAGGGAGGAACGCCCTGATCATGGAGGGCTGCAACATCTCCCTGCCTACCTTACATGAGATCTCCTTGCTACCTTACATGAGATCTCCTTGCCTACCTCCCTTGCTACCTTACATGAGATCTCCTTGCCTACCTCCCTTGCTACCTTACATGAGATCTCCTTGCCTACCTCCCTTGCTACCTTACATGAGATCTCCTTGCCTACCTTCCTTGCTACCTCACATGAGATCTCCTTGCCTACCTTCCTTGCTACCTTACATGAGATCTCCTTGCCTACCTTCCTTGCTACCTACATGAGATCTCCTTGCCTACCTTCCTTGCTACCTTACATGAGATTTGTTTGAACTGAGTGACTGGTCAACCAGATCCAGGTGAAAATAACAATTTGTCCACTAGATTATGCGCTGGAAAAACACTGCAAATGTTTATAGCTAAAAGCCTGTCTTTGGGAGCAGGTAATACAACTCATTTTGGAGGTCAGAAACAAAATAATGGCAAAAAAAATAGCTTAGTGGTTAACCACTGGGTCCTTTGTTGTCCAACTGCTGGACTGAAGCCTGGTTACACACAGATGTCCTCACCGTTCAGATTTGTGTTTTGTTTTAACCTGGGGGACCAGGCTGTTAAAGAGCTGTTACAGATGCCAAAGAGAAGTTAAATCATGTGGCCTACTAACATTCATATTTTTCGTCCGAAATGCAAGGCTGCACACCACTTGCCGGCTTCATTGTAATTCATGCATTGTAGCCTATTTCACTGAAACGTTTGTCTGCCTGATTAGATAAAGTTCAGTGAAGTATGAATACAAAGCCTTTGTTTCCTGTTACACTAATATTGTACCTTACAACATTTAAAAAAAAAAAAGGCTCAGAATAGCTCAAAGCCACCTGAAGTGAAATGGACGCCAACAACACCTGTCCTGTGCAAACCTCTGAGGTCTGCCAAAACAACAGCAGACTCATTTAATTGTTATTTTACCTGAAATTCCTTAAATAGCCAGTGCTTTATTTTACCTGCATCTGCTCAGATGGTCACTACCCAGTTTCTTGAGCTTTGAACAGACACAATGTTGGCAGTGACATTGCATTGCCACATAACTATTTCTCAGTTTTTGGTTTATGGTAAGAGCATCACTAACAAACTCTTACAATACACACAATTAATCCCTAGATGGAAATGATTACAGGCAAGCAAATGCAGCTCACCGTAATTGCCATCTCTGCAAGTGAAGCCACATGGGTTAAAGGGGAAGTTCAGGCCCATTGCTTGGGAGCCACTGCTGCCAGAGCGATCACCGTGGGGGTTTCTAACAGTCTCTCTCTCCCCCGCAGGTCTAGCATTATCATATAGAGGAATCGCGGCCATCAAAGCAATTGTAATAATAGATCAGTGTGGCTGTGTGCGGGCAGTTAACGGGCAGCGGAACAGTGCAGCTGATGGGAATAAAACAGA
>NW_024879842.1:45000-62781 GCF_900700415.2 Clupea harengus | reverse complement strand
CACACACACACACACACACACACACACACACACACACACACACACACACATACATCATACATACAAACACACACACACACACACACACACACACACACACACACACACACACACACACACACGCATACACATACACATGCATACACACATACAGACACACAGACACACATACACATGCACACACACACAAACACAAACACACATACATACATACATACATACATACATACACACACACACATACATACATACATACATACATACATACTGTACATACATACATACATACACATGCACACACGCACACACACACACACACACACACACACACACACTTACACACACACACGCATTCACATACACATGCATGCACATATACACACACACACACACACACATACACCTGCATCCACACAGACAGACACACACACACACACACACACACACACACACACTCACATATATATATACATACATACATACATACATACATACATACATACATACACACATACATACATACACATGCACACACACAAACACACACACACTCACACACACACACACACATACACATGCACACACACAGACACACACACACACACATACATACATACACATGCACACACACGTGCGCACACACACACATACACATACGCACACCAAAACAGTAAGTATGTGTTTAAGTAACGCATGTTACTTACAATCCAAGAAAACTTTAAACTTTGAACCATCAGAGAAATGTTGAGTGCCTAAGTAACTCTTAACTGGCGAAGAGCAAATCAACACGCATGAACTAAAGCTAATTTATGAAATTGTCAAAATCAACACGCATGAACTAAAGCTAATTTATGAACTTGTCAAAATCCTTTTGCTACTTCAATCCCATGAGCTAGATCCTAAACACAAACATATGTGGGTCAGCGCAACGCTCCGACACGCCACGCGATAGTTTAAGTTCAGTTTTAGTTTTAGTTTAGTTAACTAACTGCACGGCGGATTTTGCTTGTTGCTTTGCTCGTTACCCGTCGATGAAAGCAGGGCCCTGGGAAGCAAATTTATGCTGACATAAAAAGTTGACCTAATTAATCTAAAAGCAAAGGCTGGACGGACCCAATCATGCACCCACACACACACACACACACACACACACACACACACACACACACAGAGGGACACACTGAGTATTCATAACATTAATAATAACAGTTTTAACAAAAATCACCCTGTTGTAGTAAATATTTGGGTTGAGTCTCTCTCTCTCTCTCTGTCACACACACACACACACACCCACACAAAAGATGGCATGGGGTTGGCCTAATCTGGGATTAACGCAGTCGCGGCGAGCTGCTGAGAGCGGCTGAGGGAGGCTGAGGGAGGCTAAGAGGCTTGAGACGGCAGCCATGGGCCCGACAGCAGACCACCGCTGAACCGCAGCAGCAAACGGGGCAGCGGCCTGCGGGGGACGCCTAACCAGATTAGCCCCGGCCCATTGAACACCTAGCCAAACAGGTACGGTGACAGCGCCATGATACTGGATAGGCGCAGTTCGCCTCAGGTCTTTGGCTTGGTTAGTGGAGCAGGGAAGTGGAGGAAATGGCCTGATAGCCCCACTTAATGAGGACGCCCCACCATAAACAAATCAACAAGCCATCTGTTGACCCTCTGCTGCCAATAGGCTTAGGGTTGGGTCAGGGTCAGGGTTAATATGGGTTAGATGACAAGCAGTCAGGAGTTGACACTGGTGACAGGGAAGTAAGTTCCAGCTCCAGTTTGTGGACAATCTGTAGTGGTCGCCATGGTGGCCATAATGACATGGCCAGAGGGGGCAGTAGTGGTCTGTTTACACCCTCTGACTGGAAAACAAATAGGGACAAGTTCCTCTCCAGGACCTTTTCGAACCAAGAACCATTTACTGACAGATGTTATGGTTGAACAGGGTTCTTTACTGGTAAGCAGAACTGTGACAGAGTGCCTGTTCAGCATGCGCTCGGACTGCCATACCAAGGAGCCTGGCAATTTGGAGTTGTGGTCAGGGTGCAGGTTTGGTACCCCTTAGTCCTGGGTTCGAGGCTGGATGGGGTGACTCTCTCTCCCTTCGCTACAAGAACTAATGGTTCTTACTCCTGAAGACGACCCTCTTCCGGACAGTTTTAGAAACAAGAACTATACCTACGACCGGAACTCAGGTGAGACGCCTCCCGTAACCCTTTTCTTTCTGCCATTTCCACTGTGATTACCAAGAAACAAACACCAACAAAAAAAACCATCACCATCAGATCATCCCTGCCAAATAACGTAGCAGACATAGGCTGTGAAATGCTATTTCAGACATTCAGTGGGCGATTGTTTTTCTTGAGCATACTACTCTCTGCCTCTCAGCTACAGGGACATTGCACTCTGTGACTACAGTGTAGTAGTCTTCACCAACAAGAAGAACAATAGCCCAAAGCAAAAATAGAACAAAAGGTGACTTAATTAAAGTCCAGGGACCTCTAACCTCCTGAGAAGGTGCTAAAACAGGTAACTACAACAGGTGCTAAAACAGGTGGCACACCAAGACTGATGAAGGCGAGAGTTGGGTCTTTTTTCATTTTTTTTGAAGCAGGTAATTAAATGTCGGATGTTCCGACTGTCCAGAGATGGCTTAATGGGACAGTAAAAAAAAAAAAAAGACAGTTCATATTCACTGGCAGGAGAGTTCCAGGTAATTAATTATATGTCTGCCACTCAGACTATCGAGGGCCAAACCAAAGGCACAGAAGACAAGACAAACACGAGAGGGCAGATTACATTACACCATTAGGAGAATTTCTGAGAAGTCTGGATGCAAATGTGAATCGTGGGTGATGTAGTAAAGGGTGAACACATGTTCCCACCCTTGTCCTCGCTGACATTGCCCGGCTAGTTTAAAGCATTTGTATCAAAACAATACAATAAAAACCTGGAGAGATGAGAGGAGATGTCATGTACTCCCATGTGCTCGATCTACCAGAACATCTGCATTTAATCTCCATTAAGATGAATGGACGGGAGGGGGAAATCTTTTTTTCACTCTCTCTCTTTCTTTCTTACTCTCTCCATCTCCCTCTCTCTCTTTCTCCCCCTCTCTCTCTTTCTCTCTCTGTCTGATTCACTCCTCTCTTTCTCCCTCTCTCTTTCTTGCTCTCTCTCTTTCACTCCCTATTTTTCTCTCTTCCTCTTCTTTCCCTGCTCCCTCTTCCTCTCTCTCTGTCTCTCTCTCTCTCTCTCCCTCTCTCTCTAAGAAACAGGAAGAGAGAGAGGGAGGTCAGTGGGAGTTGAATAAAAAGTCAGCACCCTGAGGTAAGCGGAGGCGAAAGGCGAAGGCGAAGGCGAAGGCACTGGCGTTGCACTGTCTCTGGAGGCAGCCACCCAACTGTAACTGATCTAATGACCTTATCCTCCAGTAAACCCTCCTGGACACGCCACTCTCACTAAGGCAACAAGTTGACCACATGCAGGGATACTGTAGACAGACAGACAGACAGACAGAAAAGCAGACAGACAGGGAGACAGGCAGGCCGATAGACAGATAGAGAGATAGATAGATAGATAGATAGATAGATAGATAGATAGAGACAGACAAATAGAAAGGCGGGCAGACAGGCAGGCAGAGAGAGGCAGACAGGCAGGCAGACAGACAGACAGGCAGGCAGGGGCAGAAAGAGGCAGACAGGCAGACACACACTCACACACACAACATGACATCAAACACACAGGGCCCTACATTTGATAGATGCACACCATGGATTCTTAGAGGCAACCAAAAGACATCACATAAATCAACTTTGTTTACTGGGGCACATTCATTTGGTAATTATACAACATGCACACAGCCCTTGGCGCCTGATTTGGGTGTGACTGATCACAAAGGTGTTGTGTGTGTGATCAACAATGTAGGCATTTCACAAGCATTAGAGGCACGAACCGCAGAAAGCTGTTTTCATACACACATACCCCACACACACACACACACACACACACACACACACACACACACACACACACACACACACACACACACACACACACACACACACACACACACACACACACACACACAGACAGACAGACATTTCCTGCAAGTCTCATCATCAAATCTTATGAACCTATATGTTTTGTCTTTGTTGCAAGTTTAGAATGCAACCTAATATAATTATTACAGAGAGTTGTATGCATGGCCTTCCTCATCATTCCCTTTCCGCCATCACACACCAGCTCCTGTCCTATGTCACCTGGTTTGAGTTCAACTTGAAAGCCCAAAAGAAACCCGGAATTGATCCAGGCTGACACCGAAACAGGTCATCTGATAGATTCCCAAAGTTCCCTAATATTATTTTAATCTTTGCTTAGTTTTTCTGCCACACATACACCTAAAGCAAAGTATTCCCTCTGCACGTAATTAACCTGTGTGTGTGTGTGTGTGTGTGTGTGTGTGTGTGTGTGCATGTGTGTACGCGTGTGTTTAGATAGGTGGGTGTGTTCTGCCGTGTGATGCAACAAGCAATCCCCCACAGATCCCTTTCCAGATTTCTCATTTCTCAGAATCTGATTGTGATGTTTGTGCTGCAAAGCCTGTACACACACACACCACCTGCCACACACACACACACACATACACATATGTAGACCAGTAATCCTGGAACAGGCACGTCCAGTGACAGAATAATGTCAATCCTCATCATCCCCCACAAGACTAAAATATGCACTCCATCAGCATAAGACATACACTGAGACGTACCTGAACAGGAAAGCCTCGGCGGCCGACCTGGACTTCATCTTCAACCCCGCTAGCTCGACTATGTCATTAAAACACAACCAAAGTCACACAACTGGAGCAGTGGCCCTCTGTTTGGAGACCCTCACCCTGAAGTGCTGGAAATATCCTTCCCTCAGGAAGTGCCAGACACATAACCAGAGCCCAAAGTGTGTGTGTGTGTGTGTGTGTGTGTGTGTGTGTGTGTGTGTGTGTGTGTGTGTGTGTTTTTCCATCCTGGAAAAGAACAGCGTGGCAAAGAAAAAGGAAAAAGAGTGTGTGGATCAAAGATAGAGTGTGAGACCATTATGGTCTAACCTTAGGTACACTCCTAGAGAGAGAAAAAGACACACTATACTATCTGAATGTCAAATGAGCTCATTGGCTTGCCCTTAAAACAGAGCTCTTCACATAATTCTAGAAGCCCTTTTCATAACTTTAAGGACTCTTTTTTCCCCCCCAGAAACTATGGCTGACAGTAGAACAAGTAGAACTTTTAAGAGTTCCGCCTTGAATCTTAAAGGTTTAACATGACGACAAGCCAAAGAAGAATTAAAGATTCTAAAATAGAGCCATTCGTTCTACTTCTATTTTGATAGCCTAGGCTGTTTATCCACAAACTCTTTGTTGACAGTTGCACAAACAGGATTAGACCTGGGGGATGAAGAAGATACAGCTAATGGTTGGGTCTGCGGTTGGCACAGACAGTCTGTGAGACAGGGCCAGGGTTAGTTTGAGGTCACTTGACTGTCAAGTAATTGAGACTTGGTGCTAGTTAACGGGCACCTGATAGTTCATGAATGTTTTACACCCGGTTCTTAAAGTGTTTAAAAGAGGCTACCAAAACAGTTTAAGCAACATGATTTTGACCCCTCTCTCTAAGAGTGTAGCAAACTGAAAAAAAGGAAGCCCCCCCCCCCCCCCCCACCCCTCTTCATGCGTTTCAAAAACAGCGCCCCCTATCTTTCCTCTCCTCTTATAGCCGATTCACATCGGGGTCCAGCTGCTTTGGGTATCGTTCCATCTCCAGGTTCAGATCTTAGAACATCTGGCCTCACAGTGGAGGTGGCGAGAGAGAGGAGGAAGAGGAGGCACGGGAAGGAGGAAGAGGAGGACGAGGGAGAAGAAGAGTGGAGCAGAGATGGAGCGCGCAGGCAGACGGCAGGAGAGCACCGGGGAGGAAGGAGCGTTACCGTGACTCCCGTTGCCATGGGGAACATCAGCCTCTGTCTCCACTTGGTATCCAAGTTGGCCTCCCCCCCGCTCTGCTCCACAGACCTGTCAGGCTTGGGACACACACAGCGGGCAGGTCAGACAGAGATGGAGAGGAAGTGGGAGACATTGAGAGAGAGAGAGAGAGAGAGAGAGAGAGAGAGAGGAGAGAAAGAGAGGAGAGAAAGAGAGAGAATGAGAGGAGAGTGACAGACGGACAGAGATAGAGAGAAGGGTCATTGGGAGAGAGAGGATAAGAGAGGTGTTGAGGGACAGACAGAGAGACAGAAAGAGTGGAAGATAGATAGAGAGAGAGAGAGATAGACCAATGGAGGAGGGGGGTAGACAAACAGACAGACAGATTGGGGGGTAAAACATGCCAGGCACCAGTAAGCCATGAATCCTGAAGTAATGCCAGGGCTGAAGCTTCGAATCTTCGGACCAATATGGCCCAATGCCACTGTGCAGATTCACACACACGCGCACACACACACACACACACACACACACACACACACACACACACACACACAGACAAAATGAGAGCTGTGGTCCAGTAGTCACATGGATTCCGTGCCCCCCTCCAATGTTTCTGTAAGATTGCTACCCACATAGGCTTTTACCACCCTGAGTCTGACAAAGCTGAGATACGCCACAACCAATGAGTCTGAAATACCAAGAAGAGTCTAGAACACCTCAGTCAGGAGTGGTTGCTGAGATACGCCACATCCAATGAGTCTGGAATACCAAGAAGAGTCTAGAACACCTCAGTCAGGAGTGGTTGCTGAGATACGCCACAACCAATGAGTCTGGAATACCAAGAAGAGTCTAGAACACCTCAGTCAGGAGTGGTTGCTGAGATACGCCACATCCAATGAGTCTGGAATACCAAGAAGAGTCTAGAACACCTCAGTCAGGAGTGGTTGCTGAGATACGCCACAACCAATGAGTCTGGAATACCAAGAAGAGTCTAGAACACCTCAGTCAGGAGTGGTTGCTGAGATACGCCACATCCAATGAGTCTGGAATACCAAGAAGAGTCTAGAACACCTCAGTCAGGAGTGGTTGCATGAGTGGTTCCATATCCCTCTTCAGAATGAACTCAACTAACTTAGCAATGTTTGTTTGTTTGCGCTGATGTTGTGACTGAACGCCACACTCTCGTTTGTACCCGTCTCTTGATTGTCCAATGCTGCACTGTCTGCTGGAAGACCTCAGAAGATGTAGCACACTGATTTCACCCATAAAGAAAATGTCTCTTAGAAAGGTGGAAATCAATTTTCACCTGACATTTCCACATTCCAGCCAACTTTAATGTGCTGTGAGGACTGGCAGTGAAACTAGAAGCGCACTTAAAACTTGAGCTCGATGTCGAGGAACTGACAGTCCGATCCATCAAACTGACAAAATATCTGGAGAACCCAGACAGGCCGGGCTGTAGTCGCACTTGTGAAACTGGCCGAGTTTTTTTCAGTCTAGTCGAAAGAAACACGGCGGTTGTAAAAAGGATAAACTGCCTCAGTAACGCCTAAAGGGGAGTCTGACATTGTCCTAGAAAGCAAGTGACTTCCTGAACTCAATTATGCTCAAGAGCACTTGAAGGGACGAGGCACAGTCTCTGTGTCCTGTCGAGGCAATTAGACCATGTCCTCTTCAATCAGACATGTTTTATGTCACACTGGATCTAAAGTGGAGTTCCTTAACCTGTATCATTTTAGAGGATTTCACCACAGATTTAGAATGTGTCTTTCAATGCAAAAAAAATGCAGCATGAAACAGGAAGCAGAACTGTGCTTTAACTAAAATAAATAAATAAATCACCTTATGAAACCATTGACATTGAGATGAATAAATGTTTCTTTTTCATTGACGTTTCTTTATGGGCTCCGGTTTTTTTTTCCAATGAAATAAATTGAAATAGATGCCAAAAAGGCAGATTATAAGAGTTTACCAAACAGAGACAAGGCACAAGTTTGGCATACCAACCTGAAAAGTGATGATTTTCTGAGAAAGAAATGGATGTTAATTCGGCTCCAAAACAGTGTTATCCTTCCAAAGTGCAGAAGTGCCCTTTTTTCCTGTGATACATTTATGTCACTCTCCTGGCAGAGTGCTCATTCTGAGAAAAGTGAGGTTGTGGTGCCATTTTGCCACTTCAGAGTGTTACTTTGACGAAGGCGACAAGCCAATAAGTGCACCCGGATCTCAGACGGTCTTTTCAACCGCGTACTTTCAACAACACCCATTTTTAGACATGCCATTAAAACACAATCTTTATACGACTCTGCAAGGGACGTTGCAGAGGCAATCTTTTAAACTGACTTTTTTATGTCTTTTTTTATCACTTTTTTATTTGAGATGGCTCATTCCTCATCTTTCCTGTATGCCTTTCCTCCTCTCTCTCTCTCTCTCCCTCTCCCTCTCTCTCTCTCCCTCTCTCTCTCTCCCTCTCCCCATCACTCCCTTTCTTCCTCTCTCTCTCTCTCTCTCTCTCTCTCTCCCCATCACTCCCTTTCCTCCTCTCTCTCTCTCTCTCCCCCTCTCCCCATCACTCCCTTTCCTCCTCTCTCTCTCTCTCTCCCTCTCCCCATCACTCCCTTTCCTCCTCTCTCTCTCTCTCCCTCTCCCCATCACTCCCTTTCCTCCTCTCTCTCTCTCTCTCCCTCTCCCCATCACTCCCTTTCCTCCTCTCTCTCTCTCTCTCCCTCTCTCTCTCTCTCTCTCTCCCTCTCTCTCTCTCCCTCTCCCCATCACTCCCTCTCTCTCTCTCTCTCTCTCTCTCCCCATCACTCCCTTTCCTCTTCTCTCTCTCTCTCTCTCTCTCTCTCTCTCTCTCCCTCTCCCCATCACTCCCTCTCTCTCTCTCTCTCTCCCTCTCCCCATCACTCCCTTTCCACCCACCCTACCACCATCTTTGCCACTCTTCTTCTTCTTCTTCTTCTTCTTCTTCTTCTTCTTCTTCTTCCACCTTCTGAACTTTGACTTCCACTTCATAAAGACATATAGCATACTATCACACTACTACCAAACACTTAAAGAGGACCTATTATGGTATAAGTGTTTCCCTTTCCTGTAGTGTGTTATATAGCTTTAGTGTGGTGTGTTATATAGTTTTAGTGTAGTGTGTTATATAGCTTTCCTGCGGTGTGTTATATAGCTTTCCTGTAGTGTGTTATATAGCTTTCCTGTAGTGTGTTATATAGCTTTAGTGTAGTGTGTTATATAGCTTTCCTGTAGTGTGTTATATAGTTTTAGTGTAGTGTGTTATATAGCTTTCCTGTAGTGTGTTATATAGCTTTCCTGTAGTGTGTTATATAGATTTTTGTCTGCAAAGTCCAAAGCACACACTAGAGGAAGTAACCCACTCCTACAGAAACCACATTTCTCAGCTGCCTGAAACGCCTCATTGGAATTCCAACCTTTTTCCTACATTACAAGATGATGATGCAATCTTGTAACACAATCCTTATTGCCTGCCTGTCTCAGCAATCAGATCATACTGGGTTCATCAGGAGGGGGTTAAAGCCACAGGAGAACAAACAGGTGTATTCTGAGATTCTAATCCCATAAAAATGTTGTTAAATTCAGCAAATTGCTCAGCACTCCACGCTGCCCATTCAGTGTTCGCACTCAAAAAACGTGTACATAGTCCTGGCTCTGTAAACGAGAAAACAAATATAGTTGTTCTGACGAGCCATAAACAATCCAAGCCAATCAACATGGAGCTTCAAGAGCACAGAAGGGAGGGGTGTCATTTGATTGGCTGCTGAGCTCAAATATCAACAGCCTTTGGCGAAACCAAAACCGAATCTCAGACCGTACATTATTGCATGATGGTATGTACTGCCAGCCCTCAGTATTTGGCATCTGATTTTTCTCTCATAAGACCCACAATGCATTTCTATGGCCACCAACCCAAACAGCAGAGCCAATCAAAACAACTCAACCGAGCCTTCTCTCAGACTGTTCCTCAACAAAACCACAAACAACACATCCACTACATCAGTCATCTATGGAATATTCTGGAACGTCTATGTAATATTCTGGAACACTACATCAGTCATCTATGGAATATTCTGGAACGTCTATGTAATATTCTGGAACACTACATCAGTCATCTATGGAATATTCCAGAACATGCATAAACTGTGTGAGTGTGAAGCCTTCAAGTGAAGAGAAGAACAATGTTGTTGTTTTTTAGCTTCCAACCTCGCTTTTGTTCTTCTTTTTCGTCTTCTTCTTTTTCTGCCGCTGCCTCTTCTGAAGAAGGATGGTTTCATATTTAGGCCTCGGATGCTCCTATGAATAAAGACAGAAAAAAGAAGAAAGTGGGGATACAGTCTTTGCTCTTGAAGTGTCCTAAATGGTACGAGAAGCTTGAGAGGAGACAATCATTTTTGGAAAGGGGCAGCCAGCCAGAAATAAAAGAAGGACATGCGAAAGGCTGAAATCTGGGCTATTTTGAGTCTTGGGGCCACTGCAACCAAAAAAAAAAAAAGAAGAAATAACTCTGACCTGAGATCGGTCCTTGATAGAAAGATGGCATTTCAGGAGAAAATAGACAATAGCTCATGTGTCAATATCAACCTACAGAAGAGTCACTATAATGTGTTATACATTAATGCAAATGAATGACTCGGAAAGTATTGAGATGGAATTTAGATTAACTTGGTATAAATGAACGTTTGAGTGGTTGATGAACTTTTTTTGAAGTTAGGATGAATATGGCCAAATGCTACACCCATAATCAATAATACACCCATAATCAGTACTACACCCATCACCAAATACTACGCCCATAACCAAATACTACACCCATGACCAAATGCTAAACCAATAATCAGATACTTCACCCATAATCATATACTACACCCATAATCATATACTACACCCATAATCAGATACTAAACCCATGACCAAATACTACACCCATAACAAAATACTACACCTAGAATCATGCTATAAAGAAAGCTGCATTAGCACACATCCCTTCAACAACCACAACTCAGAGCCATCTTTCTATCCCAAAAATAAGGAATCGCAATTTCCCCTACTTCGTGAACTAACTGCATTCTCTTGGAAACAGGAGCAAGTAAACTAACAGAACTGGTGACTCACACAAAGAACTACAGAGCCACTATTGTGACACCAACACATGCAGTGTCTACGGTCGTCGGACATGATGGTTGTTCTGCATCAACGCATGCAGTGTCTACGGTCGTCGGACATGGCTGTTCTGCATCAACGCATGCAGTGTCTACGCTCATTACTAAGCCACTATTGTGACACCAACGCATGCAGTGTCTACGGTCGTCGGACATGGCTGTTCTGCATCAACGCATGCAGTGTCTACGCTCATTACTAAGCCACTATTGTGACACCAACACATGCAGTGTCTATGGTCATTACAGAGGCACTATTGTGACACCAACACATGCAGTGTCTACGCTCATTACAGAGGCACTATTGTGACACCAACACATGCAGTGTCTACGGTCATTACTAAGCCACTATTGTGACACCAACACATGCAGTGTCTATGGTCATTACAGAGGCACTATTGTGACACCAACACATGCAGTGTCTATGGTCATTACAGAGGCACTATTGTGACACCAACACATGCAGTGTCTATGGTCATTACAGAGGCACTATTGTGACACCAACACATGCAGTGTCTACGCTCATTACTAAGCCACTATTGTGACACCAACACATGCAGTGTCTACGCTCATTACAGAGGCACTATTGTGACACCAACACATGCAGTGTCTATGGTCATTACAGAGGCACTATTGTGACACCAACACATGCAGTGTCTATGGTCATTACAGAGGCACTATTGTGACACCAACACATGCAGTGTCTACGCTCATTACAGAGGCACTATTGTGACACCAACACATGCAGTGTCTATGGTCATTACAGAGGCACTATTGTGACACCAACACATGCAGTGTCTATGGTCATTACAGAGGCACTATTGTGACACCAACACATGCAGTGTCTATGGTCATTACAGAGCCACTATTGTGACACCAACACATGCAGTGTCTATGGTCATTACAGAGGCACTATTGTGACACCAACACATGCAGTGTCTATGGTCATTACAGAGGCACTATTGTGACACCAACACATGCAGTGTCTATGGTCATTACAGAGGCACTATTGTGACACCAACACATGCAGTGTCTATGGTCATTACAGAGGCACTATTGTGACACCAACACATGCAGTGTCTACGGTCATTACAGAGGCACTATTGTGACACCAACACATGCAGTGTCTACGGTCGTCGGACATGATGGCTGTTCTGCTAGGTGACGTGACATGACATGATAGGCGAGCCTTTAGGTTCTGTGAAGTGTGTGATGGTCATGTGTGTGGTGTAGGGGGTAGTGTGTGTGTGTGTGTGTGTGTGTGTGTGTGTGTGTGTGTGTGTGTGTGTTGTAGTGTGTGGTGTGTGATGGTTGTGTGTGTGTGTGTTGTAGTGTGTGGTGGTTGTGTGTGGTGTAGGGGGTAGTGTGTGATGGTTGTGTGCGGTGGTGTTGTAGTAGGAAGTGTTTGATGGTTGTGTGTGTGTTGTAGTGGATAGTGTGACATGGTTGTGTGTGTGTGTGTGTGTGTGTGTGTGTGTGTGTGTTGTAGGGGGTAGTGTGAGATGGTTGTGTGTGTGGTGTATGTCGTAGTGTGTGATGGTTGTTTGTGCGTGTGTGTTGTAGGGGGAAGTGTGTGATGGTTGTGTGTGTATGTGTGTGTGTGTGTGTGTGTTGTAGAGGATAGTTTGATATGGTTGTGTGTGTATGTGTGTGTATGTTGTAGTGGGTAGTGTGTGATGGTTGTGTGTGTGTGTGTGTTGTAAAGGATAGTGTGACATGGTTGTGTGTGTGTGTGTGTGTTGTAGGGGGTAGTGTGAGATCATTGTGTGTGTGTGTGTGTGTTGTAGTGTGTAGTTTGTTATTGGTGTGTGTGTGTGTGTGTGTTGTAGGGGGTCGTGTGTGATGCTTGTGTGTGTGTGTTATAGGGGGTAGTGTGTGATGGTTGTGTGTGTGTGTGTGTATGTGTGTGTGTGTGTGTGTGTGTGTGTGTGTGTGTGTGTGTGTGTTATAGGGGGTAGTGTGTGATGGGTGTCTTACTCACCTCCTCCTCCTCCATGCCTGTCAGGTCCCAGCTATGGTTCAGGCTGATCTGTCTGCGCTTCCACTGTTCCAGAAACGTGACCACTGGATATACACACACACACACACACACAGGCGAATACACACACACAGAGACATTCACGTGAAGTCACATATGCACACACACACACACACACACACACACACACACACACACACACACACACACATTTTGTTTTAATGGACCATCTTATACAATCAATGAAGTATTGCCATTCTGTTAACAATGATGAATATAAGTGGTGTTCCATTTGAGGTTCTGGTCCTGCTCTTTGTATGGTCCAGGTTAGATGACAGGCCGTTGACAGTTAGGCTCAGTTGACAGTTTGTTCAACAGCCACTCAGTTTGTTGTCTATCACATAATGAACCATTACAATATAGTGTTACCGGAAACTTTTTGTTATATGCGCTGAAGTGCCAAAAAGTGAACCCTGTCAGGTTTCCTGATGCTTGATTGAGTTACAGTGAGTCTTAACCTCAGAGGTCCGCGCGGCCAAGAGCAGACATCATTCTGCCATCAAAAGGGCCAACGAATGAAATATAAAGCCATGGGCTTCTCATTCAAATTCAGCCTGACAAACATCTATTGGGGCCATGATGGCATAACACCAAAGAACTTCAAGAATCTTCTGGTGAGACCAGAATGGCTGCAGTCCGGCACCACATTCCCCGAGCCGTAGAACAGGTGGAGTGTCATGAATATGTAATGGCCGCCCCGGTTCTGCAGTGGAGGTCCCTCTATGAGTAATAATGCATTGGCCCTCTCGCAACGGCACAGGTGAGTGAAAGACAAGATGCTGTCATTCCCCCCCGAGAGAGTGGGGAGAGAGAGAGAGAGAGAGAGAGATGGAGGGGGGTGAGAGAGAGAGAGGAGAGAGAGAGAGAGAGGGCGAATGGGGAGAGAGAGGGAGGAGGAGAGAGTGAACGTGAGCGAGAGACAAAGCAGCCATCAGGCAGTGTCACGACCGATCAAACCCACGCCAAGCACTGACAGCAGCAGAAATACAATAACCCTGCCCATTCAGACAGTGGGAAAGAGAGACAGAGAGATAGGGAGAGAAAGAGAGACAGAGCGATAGACAGGGAGAGAAAGAGAGAGAGAGAGAGATAGACAGGGAGAGAAAGAGAGACAGAGAGATAGACAGGGAGAGAAAGAGAGACAAAGAGATAGACAGGGAGAGAAAGAGAGAGAGTGACAGAAAGATCTCCACAATCTCCTCAACTCTGTGTGGCTTGGGCTCCGTACCTCTCCTTCTCTCTCTTTTCTTTCCTTTCCTATCCATCACCATCATCCCCCCCCCCTCTCTCTCTCTCTCTCGTTCTGTCTGCACTCCCCCTCTCCGCCGGTGACCTGTATCTCCTTACTGCTGTACCTCCAGCGTGCCTCTGCACTAGGCCCTGTTCCCAAGATCAGGTTCACGAGGAGGAGAGAGTGATGCGTCGTCTACTGGCGGGGTGTGAGTAGGGCAAAACAGCTAGGAAGCCCTACCAGCTGACCGAGAAACAGACAGTATCGGATCTTGATGAAAGTAATTAGCGATCATGCGTGTAGCCACTTTCACTATCGTGTTTGTTAAGAGACTAAGAGACATGAGCACAACTCTGGTGTCCGCTTAGACTGAAGCAGAGAAGGCCAATGGGTTCAGGCCCTGGGCTCTGTAAAGCACCTAGTGATAGTTTTATTGTTTTGGCACTTTATCAATACAATTTAATTTAATTGAACTGAAAGATCGACAGGGCTGGTTTAAAGTCATGAATGGGCTGTTTGGTCCAATGTTACACAGCATCATATACAGTATACTGTAACGCACAATAGATAACATTGAGGAAAGAAAGAAAGAAAGAAAGAAAGAAAGAAAGAAAGAGATAACATAGCAAGGTGGTGAAAGGAAAGAGTGAATGGGTGACAGCTGAAGACTGACAGAAAGAGAGAGAGAGAGAGGGGGAGAGAGAGAGACGGAGAGAGAAAGAGAGAGAGAGAGAGTGCTGACAGATATACAGATACACATAGATAGTGAGACAGAAAGGAAGAACCTTGAGGTAAGTGAGGCTCGTCTTTCCGGCCGCTACAAGAGCCAGGTGTGTGAGAAAGGTGATAAGGCGATGCCCTGGCCTGTCCCAATCCCTCGCTACAAGAGTTTAAAGTGTAAGTTAATGTCAGGGCCTCGCCTCAGGGCACCTGCTAGACTGACTTAACAGACGCACACACACTCAGGCGCACACACACAGGCGCACACACACAGGCGCAGTCAAAGGAGGCGTTCTCTTCAAAGCCGTCAGAGTGGCTGCTGAAGTCTTTGGATGAAATAATCCAGCGGCACGTGACTGGAGTCTGTCATTCCTTGTGTTAGATCTGTGCCGTTGTTGTTGCCGTTGTCTTAAGTTGTTGATGCCGACTGCACAGATCATTCCATCAAATCCATTTTTCTCTCAAGGGACAAGAAAGTTGAACTGAATTGACTGAGCTGACGAGAATTAGGGGGGGGGGGGGGGGGGGGAGAAAGAAACAAACAGAGATGGAAAGAGAGAGGGAGGAATGAGGGAGAGGAGGATGTGAGAAAGAGGCAGAAAGTCAAAAAGGAAAAAACAGACGGTCAACTCCAGAGAGACATGAAGATGGTGGCTGGGTTGGCGAGGAAGCAGGGAGAGGGAGATAGAAAGAGAGAGAGAGAGGGAAAGAGGGAGAGAGAGAGGGAGGGAGGGAGATAGAAAGAGAGAGAGAGAGAGAGACCAATAGACATACAGACAGACAGACAGACAGACAGACAGACAGACAGACAGACAGACAGAAAAGTGAACCCTTACCCCAGAGAGACATGAAGATGGAGAAGAAGACGGTGGCCGGGTTGTCGAAGAGGTAGCTGGCTCGGGCGGTGCCACAGGCGGTGCTCAGGTGCCAGAAGTCACAGGCTCCATCACACAACGGGCACATGGTGAAGTTCTGCATCTCGTCACACATCTCCATACTGGCACAAAAAACACACACACACGTACACACACACACATACACACACACACACACACACACACACACACACACACACACACACACACACAAACAATCTAATTATCACAAAGGGAACAAAGATCATTTTCTTAATGCCGGATCTCTTTGCTTACATAATTGATAAAAAAGTCTGTGGAGAGAATGTTTGGGGAAAAGACTTAAGAAGCAAGCTGAAGAAGAGCAGGTCAGACATTGTTATGACTGAGCGGATAATGGCTTGGGATGTTGCCCTACTTTTTTAGTGGGATAACGTCTCGGAATCATCTTACTGATCAGAACAAAAGCCTCATAAAATTTTCTTTCAATATTCTTTGTTCTAAGATCACAGTGGTATTTGTCCACACACAAATCTACATCCAAATCTCTAAGGAAACAGAAATAAGTTACTTCTGACGTGGACCGATTCGAACTCGAGACAGACAACATCTTTTCATAAAAATGAAAAAAAGGAAAATAGTTTGGCCTGCTGAGGTGCATCATATAAATCAGTGGTAAAGATATTCATTTGCTTTTGACTTGTCATATGATTTTTACATTTCTACTTTCAGTATAAAAAACGAAGTTTTAAGAAGCGTGTCCTCTGTGTGACCTTGACAAAACCCTATCCGTGATGAAAATAAAAAAGTGGGCGTTTGTTCCTGTATCTGTGCCAACCTGAGCCAGCAGATTCCGCAGTACCAGTCGCTGCCCTCCTGCCCACCTCTCCCTCCTGTTCTCTCTAAGGTCCTCTTACCGCCACACTCTCGCAGCTGCCTCACGCCCACTCACGCGTGGAACCCAGCCCTAGATCACAGCAGGAACTGGCACGAGGGCGCTCGCAACCATTTAGGTCTAGTTCTACTTCTTCATCCCTCTTTGACAATAAAATACAGAGGGTTCCATTAAGAAGAATTCTTTTTTCAGCTCGAATTAATGCATTTGTTGGCCATATTTTGTGTGCGGAGAAAGGTTTGGCGCAGCTGAGACTGTTATTAAAGTTCACAAGCGTAGAACCCTCCATGTGCTTTCACTTAGTAGTTTTGTGGTCGGGGTCGGATGACACGTGATCAAATTAAACAGCTGTCAGAGCATAAAATATATCACCTGAAATACATCAGTTAATCAACTACCACTTATCAGCACCACCTCTGCTGTTTTTTAGGTGTGAACTAGTTGGCTTGCTAGTTTTACACATAAACACTGTAATACCTCTTTTAATACCTGATTAGGACCCTATAAATATGCCACCAAGAAGCCTTCACGACAGGTTTGCGAGTCTTAAGCTGAAGGTTTCTGCTATGTGGAGGAGCCATGATGTTTCTGCTATGTGGAGGAACCTTAATGTTTCTGCTATGTGGAGGAGGAGCCATGCCACCCTACAGGACTCTAGGTTTCACCCGTTTGAGGAAGCAGGTACCTGGGCACGTTGGTGTCGACTGTGGCACAGCCGTAGAAGAACACGGTGATGCCCACTATGGAGGCCGGGATAAGCAGCTGGGTGTAGACGCCCAGCCAGGCAAAGTAGAGGCCGATCTTCTCTCCAAAGTACTTCCTGAGGTCAAAGGGCATATAGCATTAGGGGGAAAGGGATGATTCCTTAGGACGCATTGTGATTGTAGGTTTA
>NW_024879842.1:37500-40000 GCF_900700415.2 Clupea harengus | reverse complement strand
CACTGGGCCGCATTCCATAGACATGGAGAACCGAATCTTGGTGTGGTAAATAAATAAATAAATAACAATAATCTCCTTCCTTGTGGGGAGAACGTCCCCATCTGCTACAAATCCTGCTGCCTTAGGCCTCAAGCTCGGTTGCCTGTTGCCTCTCTCACACGATGCGCCACTAATGCAAATCCACAACACTCTCCCAACCTCCACATACCTACATCCTCCCACACCTTTATAATGTGCCATGTCAGAAAGATGCCTCGGGGCCTCTGGGTAAAGCATGCACACTTGGAGAATACCCCCTCTCTCGCTCACGCGCCAACCAGAGGCTGGAGGCTGAGGAGAAACAACGAGGCCATCGCAAAACTGCAGGAGAAATCTCTCCCCTCCTCCACAAGCAGAGTGGGGCCATTCACACGGAGGAACGTGTTCTGGGTTCAGATCTGGCTCACAGCTCGCAACTCACGCGGCTATATGGTTCTTATCGTACGGCTCCTCAGAACGTTGCCAACATTTCCATTGAATTGAAAGAGCCTTCCTAACGTTCGGAGGTCTGATCTTTTTCTTTAAAAGCCGCTGCAAAGACTTAATGACAGCTGCCATTTGCAACAGGTTTTGTGCTTCTAATTCACATGGTTCATATCATTCCGCAATTAGTCCGTTCACTTTTCGCCATGGAAATTCAGCGTGCAGAAGTGCAGTGTCACTGCCAGGTGGAGGCCATGGTCATGGGAAATGGGAGAAAACCTCTGAAATGTACTTTGCTGACTCACTAGAAACGTGTGCATCACTTTAAAACACAGCGAATGTTATTGACTTTCACACACGAGAACCCGCTGTGAAAAACGTGCATGCGTATCAGATGCCAGAGGGTATGGATCTTTCCATTAAACCTCACTTTCCCAGTGCCTTAACAGACATAGTATGAACACAGGAGCCGGGGTGGACAGTGACGAAGTACATTTACTTGAGCGCTGTACTTAAATCCATTTTTCGAGTATCTGTACTTTACTTGAGTATTACTTTGTTTGGAAACGTATGACTTTTACCCCACTATATCTGAAAGACAACGATTGTACTTTTGACTCCACAGAGCAAAAAAAGCACATACGGCCGACGCCAGATAATTTGGACTTTGTAAACCTCACTCCTTGTGGTGTCAATGTGCACCCTTCTCTACCTCTACTTGACCTCTAAAAATATCATTATAACTGTAGAAAATAACTACAGCAGCTGAATGGGGTGTAATGTCAGAGACCATAAGAAGAGATAGCTCAAACTCTGTCTGTACAGACAGCCATTTTCTACAGTTTCATTACAGTTATTGAGGTACACAGATGTAGGTGTATCTCTGCAGGGATCCTTTCCATGTTGTCAGAAAACAACTAGTTTACTTTGACATGCTGTCTTGCGGTTGCCAGTTCTACTTTGACATGCTGGCTTGCCCCATAGGATTCCATTGTATATCCGTTTTGCGGTTGCCAGTTTTAGCGTTCGACTTTAATACAGAACCAACTTTGATAGTTAATTGTCTTCAGTAAAGGTTTGGACCTAAAAAGATCCCTGTCCCTTTCAGAAAACTTGAAAGATTGTGTGAAGAAAACTGTGTGTGTATGTGTGTGTGTAACTCCCAAACTCACTATAGGAGCATTGAGAATCTCACACTATGCTTATTAAGTTACTCTTATTCTACATGTGTACCATCACTGTCAAATTGCACCCCCGACCCTCCCAAAATGGCATCTCCCTAGCTGTGGCCCCTGTTAAAGTGAATAAGCCATACTAAGTAAACAGAGCTCAACAGGCCTTCCAGTAGTCAAGAGACACCTGCAGGTGGGTCGACATGGATCAATTAGGCTCAGTCATCCAGGGGGAAGGTTCCCCGTTCCCACACACTGCATCGCAACACAGCGGAATGGTGGGTATATTTAGCGATCAGACCCAAACCTGTGCATCTGTAGACTGAAACGTATGCCTTTGTCTGTCACTACTCAGGGCGTTTGGGAGTCAGGTTTACTGCAAAGATATATGGCATCCATCATACCTTTGCACAGTGGGCTAGTCGACTGTGGGACCATGCTTCCAAGAGTGACTTACTAGATCATACACCCTCTTCTAGAACACAACAAGATGGCTCTAGCTAAAGAGGTATACTCAGTATTGCAATCCACTGTGTAAAAGATGTGAAGGTTTGTTGTACTGTGAAGGGACCGTCTGCACAGTCCGGTGAGTCAGCACAGTTCTCACCCAGTGCAGCTAGTTTGTTGTGCTCGTCCACCTGAGGGACAGTGGCACTGTGCTTCAGTGTCCTCCCTGTGTGTGTGTGTGTGTGTGTGTGTCTGTGTGTGTGTGTGTGTGTGTCTCTGTGTGTCTGTGTGTGTGTGTGTGTGTGTGTGTCATCCACCTGAGGCACAGTGGCACTGGGCTTCAGTTTCCTCTCCGTGTGTGTTTGTGCGTGTGTGTGCGTGTGTGTGTATGAGTGTGTGTGTGTGTGTGTGTGTGTGTG
>NW_024879842.1:25000-35000 GCF_900700415.2 Clupea harengus | reverse complement strand
TGTTTGAGCCAAAGTCGACCGAGGAGGACACCACTGTTGAAAGCAAATCATATAAAAGCGAAACTGGAATTTGCCAAAATGCATATTGACAAGCCACAGGGCTTCTGGGAGAATGTCCTTTGGACCGACGAGACAAAACTGGAGCTAGTCAGTTTCAAGTTATTCCAGTGACAATTGTGGGTTTTTCCTTCTTTAAATGAAGGGTACCAACAATTTTGTCCACGTCTGTATATATATATATATATATATATATAAACGTATATAAGATAATGTCTCTAACAGCAGCAGAGATCACAAACATGACGATAAGTAAGAAAAAGATGGTGACAATGAAGACAGGTCTTAAAATGCTAAGTAATTGTGATAATTATGGTGATGACAGTGATGAACTTCACATCCCTGTCCTCTCTGAGAGCGCCGGGCCAGAGAGCGGATGGAAACATGCACTAATGATGAAGAGGGGGCGGTGATGATGAGGAGGAGGAGGAGGAGGACGGTGACAAACACAAGGACTATTCCGCTGAGCACTAACTGAGCACTTATCCTAACGGACATCATACAGGGCAATGATTCAGGACAGGGATGATGAAGAGGAAGAGGACGATGAAGATGACGCCGACATTGACAACAACATCCCCTGTCTAATCACGATCATGATGATGATGACGGTGACAGTGACAAAGACTGAGCACTATCATAGTACTTGTTGACAACATGGTCTTGATCATACAATGCAATGATTCAGAACAACGGCGACGACAACAACAACGACGATGACAACAACATGAACTGCTGATGACGATGCCAACGGCGACAACAACATGACCTGCTGATGACGATGCCAACCGCGACAACAACATGACCTGCTGATGACGATGCCAACCACGGCGACAACAACATGACCTGCTGGTGACGATGCCAACCGCGACAACAACATGACCTGCTGATGACGATGGCAACCGCGACAACAACATGATCCGTCTCGTCACATGTCACTGCTGAGTCTCGCGTCAGATCCGGCTCTGATGTGCCACCGGCCCTTGAGTCCCCGACCCCTGCCCTTTTCCTCCGGGACCCTAACACACACGTCACGTCCCTGTCACCTTACGGTTCTCCAGCGGTAGTTCAGGCTATTGTGACGGGCTAGAGACGTCCCCTGGGAGAGGAGGCGGCTGGAGCGTTAGAGTCAGGACTAGCCATCGGACTTATGACGCCACACCGGTATGTATGGGAGGGAGAAAGAGGTCGCCCTTCCCCGGCCTTGAACCCGAGTCTACAAGGTCGCAAACCTGACCTCTGACCCTGAACACAACGTCAAAGAGCCAGGCCCTTTGGTATGTCAGTCAAAGCACATACTCGACCAACAGCATGAGAGCAATACTCTTATTTCTTATACTTCTTTCCTAGTAACTATGTTACTATAATGGTTGCAACGTTACTTTTAGGAAATGTACACCTGGACACACAAGGTAAAAGAGGAAAACTTTTAGGCCACATAGACACCACATCTCTCTCTCTCACACACACACAGACACACACAGACACACACACACACACACACACACACACACACACACACACACACACACGCACACACACAAACCATGATCCTAAATTGGCCGTGATCTGAATGAGAAATCCCTTTTACAGGCTTGTTAAAGCACAGATGACACATTTTAACTCTGCGCTGACAAGTAAACTTTGATTTGATTCGAGAGCAGGTGACACCATGTCAGGCAGAAAGCTGGGGATTTCTCCTCTTTGCATTCTCAGGCCCGTCTGTCATTCCAGTGATTACAAAGCTAAGGGAAGGCACCCTGTGGCGGGTACAGCCACACCCAGCTGTGGCGGGTACAGCCAGCTGTGGAGGGTACACCCAGCTGTGGCGGGTACAGCCAGCTGTGGAGGGTACAGCCAGCTGTGGAGGGTACACCCAGCTGTGGAGGGTACACCCAGCTGTGGCGGATACAGCCAGCTGTGGCGGGTACACCCATCTGTGGCGGGTACAGCCAGCTGTGGCGGGTACAGCCAGCTGTGGAGGGTACAGCCAGCTGTGGAGGGTACACCCAGCTGTGGCGGGTACAGCCAGCTGTGGAGGGTACAGCCAGCTGTGGCGGATACAGCCAGCTGTGGAGGGTACACCCAGCTGTGGAGGGTACACCCAGCTGTGGAGGGTACACCCAGCTGTGGCGGGTACAGCCAGCTGTGGAGGGTACACCCAGCTGTGGCGGCTACAGCCAGCTGTGGCGGGTACAGCCAGCTGTGGAGGGTACAGCCAGCTGTGGAGGGTACACCCAGCTGTGGCGGGTACAGCCAGCTGTGGAGGGTACAGCCAGCTGTGGCGGATACAGCCAGCTGTGGAGGGTACACCCAGCTGTGGAGGGTACACCCAGCTGTGGAGGGTACACCCAGCTGTGGCGGGTACAGCCAGCTGTGGAGGGTACACCCAGCTGTGGCGGCTACAGCCAGCTGTGGAGGGTAGAGCCAGCTGTGGAGGGTAGAGCCAGCTGTGGAGGGTACAGCCAGCTGTGGAGGGTACACCCATCTGTGGCGGATACACCCAGCTGTGGAGGGTACACCCAGCTGTGGCGGGTACAGCCAGCTGTGGAGGGTACATCCGCTTGAGTCGCATGCGGAGCACATCCACCCTCTGCATGCAGGGAGACGCAAGATCAGCCTCCCGGCGTGAAAGCGAGTGAGCTCTGCTGTTCTTTTGTTCGGTTGCAGATGGCAATGGTGGCGTTTATTTTTAGATTCGTGCCACATGCCCACATGCCCACGGATGAACAAATAAACAAACAAATGTGCACCACATTTTGAGTGACGCGCATTGGTTCAATATTATGAAGAATTAAGACAAATGTTGTCAAACACGTCCAGGGTGGCAGGCCAGACGACTGCCTGTAAAGCCGGGCTCACTGGCGGGAGAACCAGTGCCAACTTGATTACGGTGGCGCAAACACACTTCGTTCAAAACGTCCAGTCACTGACCTCACATGGATCTGATTACATATCAAGTGCGGCAGAATGTCTGAAACGAAAGCCAACATCCGCACAGTACTTTAGCTCCCCAGACAATTAATGTGCTGAGGCTGAGGCAAGGCCCAAAGTGAATTAATGAGTGGAAATGAACATGAAATAAGTAGCTTGTCTGCTCATCGGGAGTGACCCAGTGTTATTCCACGTGGTTCGTGGCAATCAAGTTTCGGGGATAAGCCTGATTCAGCATAAAAGCATCAACATAGAATCACAGGGCTTAGAATGATCTCATGGCCTGTAGGCATAGGACAGGACAGGGGGTGTTTGTTTGCAAACTTGGAAGAAAACAAACTAACAAACAAACTAAAACTTTACACTGTACAGGCATTAGTTCCTCCGAACGGACTGAACAAGACATTCTACTGCACCATGCATGCCCCCAAACGAGAGTAGCAAGCAACAAACTGGTGAATAATAAATAAACAAAAACAAACAAACAAACAAACAAAAAAACAGTCAAATACTTTACACTGCACATGCCTTGATTCCTCTGAACGGATTGACTGAGACATCCTGCTGCACCATGCGTGCCCCCAAACAAGAGTTGCGAGCGAAAAAATGGTCAATAATTAACGAGCGATCATCAATAATGAGTTACGAGCAGAAGGTCCAACCCTTAATATTACACAGTTACCTCGAGGACTCGTGGCTTACATAACGCAAAACCGAACAGCCGATGCCCATGGGAGAGCAGTCAGTGGCCTCGATACCCGCTGTCTTCAGGGGGAGACCTGGACACATTCCTAGCTCTCCCTGAGCACAGCAGCGGTGCCAAGAGGTGCCGAACATACAGTACATTCATGCAGACACTTATTCTCTCTCCCATCAGCTCTTACCGCCTGACAAACGCATACGATAAACTCAGCGGGCACTACTACAGAACAGTATTAAATACTGTTCTCTTTCTACCTCAACAATGCGGAAGTGAACACAGTGTGGAATTCTTAAACTGTTCACGCTCCGTTCCAGCAATGGGCCAAAAAAAAAAAAAGAATAAATCCCAACAGTTCTTTAAAAAAACGCATTTGTAAACAACAACAAACAACTCCTATGCCCCACACTTTAAATCCGAATCCAGTAGTTCCAACCACGCAGGATGACAACCCTCGGCTCCCTGCGGTACAGGCTCAGTTTGGCAACAATCACACCTAGGCTCATCATCTCCCAGAGGTAATCAAGCACTCCACATGCATATGAGTCCATTAGAAACCTGTCAGACACCCCCCCCCCAGGAGCGTTATTTCTGGGACAAACAATGGTTTGTATGCAGAGGATTGTTGCATGGTATAGGCTTGCATGATATAGACTAGTGATGTCTACAACGGCAAGCACTGAAATGTTTAATGACGGTTGCTCGACCCCCGAAAAGAGCAACCGGTTTCTGCGCATTTTGTTGTCTAAGTTCTGTTTTCTGGACGAGGAACAAGGTTTTTCAATACTAACTCGTGGTGTTAAAATCTTACTTCTTGGAACTGAGGACACGTGAGTTATGTGCCTCTAAATACAATTCAATTCAATTCAATTCAATTCAATTCAATTCAATTCCATTTTTATTTACATATATAGCGCCAAAACAATAAAATTGTCTCAAGGCGCTCTACAGAGCTCACTGATGATCACTGTATGCTGGTTAAGGACCGACCTGCCGGCACTCTCCAACAACCCCACACACCCATTCTCACCCACTCACTTCCTGTCGCTCTGAACTGTCCTGTTTGATTAAAAGCCTGACAAGAAAGTTTACAGCATAACCATCTCACTTGTAACATGGTAAAGTCATTTAGCTTCCACTTTCCATTGTATCTCTATTGGCAAGTCACTCTGAGAAGCAACAGCATCCAAATTCCAAAATAATTATTCCAACACACGGGTAAAAAAAACTTTGGCATCTACACACACGCACACACACGCACACACACACACACACACTCACACACAGCCCACAAGAAGTCGCAACTAAAGCCTCATGCGAAAAATATCCATGGTATTATCATCTTGTTCCAGCAATATTTCGTGCTCTAACCTTGTAGCAGTCAGCCTGCCAAATACTTACAACCACATCACATCACTAATGATGGTTTCAGAGCTTGGAACTGCCTTCTGGAAGATAAACCTCTCCCAATACTACCACACTGATGTCTTGTAGGCCACCTATTTTGTGAACTCCTTTGGATTTCAAGCTAAACATATCCATGTAAGCAAGCTGACACTTACACCCTGTAGAAAAACAACAGTAGCAGCACATCCACACCAACCCCAGACCCTTGCAACAGGTTTTCCCCTGCACACCGCACCTCTTTGTCTCGTTCAATCTCCAGGCCGGCTTCGAGGAGGCTCGCCTCGAACTCCTCGCGGACCATCCTCTTCTCCCCCTCGGCCGGGTCCAGCGGGCCCACGTCCACCACCACCTCCTCCTGGTCCGATTTGCCTCCTTCCTCCACGTCCTTTGCCCCCAGACCCGCGGGGAAGCTGCCATTGGAGATGATTGACAGCCTGTGTAGCCCAGGCGAGCCCCTGCTGGACGTCCGCCTCCGGTAATTGTACACCAGCACGTAGTCCACCTTCCGCTTGCCGTCGGCGAAGTACAGTCTCTTGGCCTCCAAGTCTCTCTCTCGGTCTGGGTCTGGGTCCATGAAGTTGTTGACCACCTGAGGGAGAGGAACGACAGAGGAGTGTTCAGGGCGCGTCGGCATCGTAGAGAAGTGGCGGGCGTGATGTGCCCAGTCAAGCCACATGCACAGAGACTTAAGGGGGCGGGGGGGGCGGGGGGGTTGTTAATATTAGGATGTAGGTCACTCCTTTGCTTCCTCATTTGGCTGCTCTCAATACTCATACTCTCAGAGACAAATGATGTGGAGGGACAGGGGAAGGGGAAGGGGATGAAACTTTAAGTCTCCTAGCAGCACATTTAGTTGAGTTCAGCTTAATGACAGCACTGAGGCACGTCATTGACATATGAATGAATCCATCCATATCACAACAGTATGAAATGTTTTGCTGAAACGTATGAAACAGGTTACTCACGGGTAGCTTGCTATCACCTGCCGATTGCTCCATCACACTCTTCAATGAGATGAAGAGGGGAAAAACACACACAAAGACACGAACAGAAGCTGTGGGGGCTGGTAGCACTCAGCAGCAGTACATTCACCCAACAATTCCCCCGATCAGGTCCGAGAATGTGCGCGCACGCTCCCCGGTCACCTCGTAGCTGCGACGCACGGCATCTCTCAATCGTCAAAAGCTTTATCTAGCACACAATACGTGAAATCCATCTGGCTGTCTGATTTTGGCACGGTTCTGCAACGACAGCTGAAGGCGAAGCGAGGTCTCTGGCACAGGCGCAACTACGGATCGCCATAGAAACTTGTGAGCCGTCACTGCGCGAGGGAGGCAGGGGGCGAACGGGAACTGATTAGAGGTAGACGCGCAGCATGTGTGCCTATTCCCCCGTTCTGTTCGCGCGCCTGTCAGAGGACCCACACATTATAGGCAGCAGGGGTGGATCCATCAGGTGTTTCTGTTACATGTGGGAGGGTGAGGAAGCTAGCGACGTTTCTAATTGGCTGGTACATAGAATAATAGACGAATTGCCCCTTATTGTATGTTAAAGTTTTGTAGCATGGCAACTTGACAACTTTGAACATTATTAAAAACTGACGGAAGAGGAGAACACAAAGAGGAGCAATTGTATGGCGGGTTCCTTGACACGAATTAATCCGATTTAGAAACGCGAGGGAGTATCCTGTAATATCTACAATACAGGGGAATCTAGGCTACATTAGCGCAGATTATCTAGATGTTCTTATGACGCTGAAGAAAACCCATTACATTTTAATAACACCTTAATCATAATCCAAAAGGGATAAGTGCTCCCGTTGGCCTGATAGTCTTTATTATTGTTATTCAGAGAACACTAATCTGATGTAATGTTTTTTTTTATTCGCTTTATACACTGGCAAACTTACTCAGAAAATGTACACAATGACGACATGCTTTGTTTAGCTCAGATATCACCTCCCCATCCCTGGGGGTAAAAGGGGCAACTTACCATCTCTGCGCGCTGTTCGGGGTAAAAGGTGGGATCTTCAAGTCTACGGTGCCTCGAATCCAACCCCATTTCCGAAAACTCCTTGGCTAAACTGTGGAACCTGTCGCTGTGAATGGAGGAAGATTCGCTCATGGCGGTGGAGACTCGCTCCACAACACCGTTCCATGTTTCTTGAAAAGAAGAAATCAGATAAAAACCAATACCTTAATTTGAAGGCCTCAATGTTTTAGGCTAGGGGAGTTCTCCCCTGTAACAAGAGAAGCACTAGAGAACATCTTTTGTTTTTGTGCTCGCACGTGCTCAGACACAGGGCGTGCTTGAGCCGTCTCCGGATCAGCACCTTGGACAGACACATTATAAACATCGTCTGTGGGGAAACTGAACGAAAGCCCAGTCTCGCATGGTAACAGCACACCAACGAAAAGTTCTAATGAAAAAGTGTTACAACAATTTACACGTAGAACCAGTTTAACAAACCTCACTATTGTCGGAGAATTGGCTTGGATTTGCTTCGGCGAAGCGTCAAATGCCCATATATAGGCCTACAGTCTGATTTCCATTTATAGACCCACAAACCATAGGCGACACAACACAGCGGAATTCTACCCTGAAGTAGCCCATGTTTCCTTAGCAACTACCACAGCATTTGTACAAGAAATTATGGATCAGAGACGTGTTCGTCTCCTTGATTCCTTAGCTGTGTAATCAAAAGAATTCTCGCTGTGCAAAAGGAAGTCGAAGCTTCAAACCGAGTATTGTTCTCTATTTCCTCAGTGTTGGAATACAATGAGGGTGGCATAGCTAAGTATCACCTATATAGCAACAGGTGCACAAGTCAAGAATGCAGGCTAACCATCTCCACGCATGTTACTGTGATAGGAAATCTGGGCTGCGCGGAGTAGCCTAGCCCACAGTGGGCACACTACCATATGGGGCCCACGATATAACAGTAGCGTGCAGGTGCAGCCGTACTGTGGCCCACTGAAATACAACTCATCACTTACCAGCACACGGAGGCGAAATATCCTGAGCCATGTCTACGTTATGGAGGAAGTCAGAGGGACACGGCGGGACAGCAGGGCTTTACAATCCGCTCCTGGCTCTGCACGAGCTTAGGTTGCGGACGGCCGTGGCTGTTAATTCCATGAGTCCTCGTCAGGGAGCTTACGACAACGCCAAACTTTGCGTAATTGCCTCAGCCTGTTTGCCTGGGATGCCACCTCACTTGAGAGTGGCACATCTCACCCCCCATCACCATTGTCCTTGCATCCCACCGTTTTCCACCCAGGACCAGGCCTCATTTTCAGAAGAGGCCTATGCATTTTTAAATAACGTAGGCTATAGCCTACTCAAGATTAGTTTGAATTTTGTCCTGAACCGAGTTTGGAGGGCCTGTAGACCATTGTTGACACAAGCCTTTGTTTAAAACGGCCACAACAAACAGAAAAGCTGAGTTAAGCGAAAGTTGATGATGATGAAAGCGCTGGTATGCGTGGAGTCAAGTTACACGGCAAACCTTTTCAGTTAGACTATCCAGTGCGACAGTGACCCTTGAACTACAGTGAACCACGAACACACATTCTCACACCCCGTCCGGCTGCATCGTCCGACACTATCTCCGATTACCCCGTGCCTGCAAATATAACCGATCCATCCTGTTAAATATTGATGGCTACTGCACCTCTTTCGAGGAATTCATCAACGGTTCCAAGTTCACAGTCGATGCATGCATAATAAGGAACATATAAAGTTTAAAGTAGGCCGATCCTTCACTAAACCATTCAGTAAATGCTTACTCGTGTTACTTTTAAATAATTTTATTCTTGAAAACTAGATAGGCGCACATAGAAAGAAGATGCTGCTAGCTACGCAATGAAGTGTCACCAGCAGCCTGGCACACAGACTGGAAAGTAAATAAAAATAAAAATAGCAAAAGCCTAAATAGCCGTAAAGAGCTCACCCACACGGCTTTGCAACCCGATTTGGTTCATTTTCCTTTGGAAACAAGGATGCAGAATATGCCACATTTTCTGCTTTTTCCGGATGTGGCCCGTTAAACCTTCTTGATCAGGTAAATCACTCATTTTCTTAGCTATCAATTTCCTATGCAGTGCTCTACGATTCAGGTAGTCATGGAGATGTTTTATTATTATTATTATTATTATTAATTATTATAATTAATAATAACTTTAATTAACTCAGTTGTTTAAATAAAACATATGCAAATTATAACAGGTTAGCCTACTACAAGCCACGTTTCTATGCGTTAACAGTGGGCTCACACTATTTGGGAAAAATAGACTGGTTGTGTTGACATGATGATGATGATGACCATGGTGATAAGAAGTGGCTTATGGGACAGCCTGAATATGAAGAAAAAAAAAGAGCACTGATAGTGTTTCACTCAACGCCTTAGGTTTACTAAAATGAGTCCTATCTAGGCGAAAGTGCAAGGTTGGAGAAACAAAAACAAAAACTGATCAGTGCCTCAGGAAGAAGAGGCGCTCGAACAGGTGCGTTACTAGGACAAATAGGATTACACGCATATGGCTGCCTACAGTTTTGTCGTGTAATGTGAATCGCTGAGCTTGTAGATGTAGACTTTATCCATTCATTCTTGCTCATATTCTTGCCATATTCTTTACAGAGGGAGCTAACACAAGGGAGGGATTACGTAGCCCTATCTGTAAAATAAATGGACCATTTGATACATTGCGCCCTCAGGTGGTAACTCGACCAAAAATCACTATCGTACTAAATGATGTCTCAAACGACAGCTCTGCGCCCTGCTATGGCTACCGTATGGGTACCGTAAATGATACCAGTGAGTGCAGTGCGATACGTAACCACTAGAGGGCATAGCGAGATTAGAGTTTCCACAACAAAAACAAGCGAAGGCCATCAGCACTG
>NW_024879842.1:0-22500 GCF_900700415.2 Clupea harengus | reverse complement strand
GTGTGTGTGTGTGTGTGCGCCTGTGTGTGTGTGCTCTCCTAGACTGCAAGAATGTTCTGTTACCATTACCTGACTTAATGGGGTTGCCAAGTGCAACATAGTTCATGGAGGAAGTCAAACTGAGGGTGTTTCTTTAGGCGTAGCTCACTATGACTGAGAGGCGTAGCTCACTATGACTGAGATATAAGAGAAAATGCATCATAGCTCCCAGACAGTGTGTTTGTGAGGGTGTTTAATTCACTTTATCAGGTGCTGTCAGATATGAATGCCCTTTTGCATCAGATAAATCACCTGAGAAGGCACACAAGCCAACTATGCAAATACAACAGAGAAGGCCACAACTGTGGAGCACAAAGCAACACCTGCACAAAGAGCACAGAGCAAAGCTTCATTTATGCAGGTACAGTATGTACAGTATGCAGGCTTTGGGGTGATCTATGAGCAGCAATGGAATAATATATATAATTATGTTGTCCTTAGTGTAATAATCACCTGTAACTATGAATCGTTATGTTTTTGTTAGCTTAGAATGAGCCCTTCGTATCTACACAGGGAGCGGGTCCTCGTCTACAGAGTCCGCCATGTTGCACCGTCATGTTTCTACAGTAGCCCAGAACGGACAAACCAAAACACTGGCTCTAGAGAGGGCTCTTATTTCACATTTTTATGGCACCTGATGGCCACTGCAGCCTCTCCTACACGCATGGAAAGGGAGAAGTATTCAGTTGGTATATATATATATATATATATATATATATATATATATATATTGTATTTATGTTATGTGGATTCCTCATTATAATGCCTCCGCATATTACAGATGCCACATGTCAACTCAAAACATATCTTGCAGACAGCCATGGTGCTGTGGTTTGTAAACCTGTTTCAATTACTAATGTGGTTAACCATGCAATAGATCCCATTACATGGACTGGCAACCAAATACAGAGTAGCCATATGCTTAAGAAATATGTCTGCCATGTGTTTATTTATCTATTTTGAAATCGATCTCTTTAAAAAAGGAAGGAAGGTGACTGACTGACAAGATAAACTGGGAATGGCTGTGCACTGTGAGGTCCTTTCACTGCAGCAATAAGCGTCGGGCGCAAGTAGTCTGCAGCAGTCAGCCTCCAGAAAGCAAGCCAGAAAAGCGAGAAAGGCATGCAAACAATGAGATATGAGGGAGGGCGCCCAAGGAAAAGGAGAGGGGGGGGGGGGGGGGGGGGGGGCAGCAAGGGGAGAAAAAAAAGGCAGAGGAAAAACACGCGGGAGAAATGCAACGTTGGAGCAAGGAATCCGCTCGCCCCAGAACAACACGCTTTCTGGCTGGCAAACGCCGTGTTTGTGACAGGCCTGCATGACAGCCTTTGTGCCCAGAGGTTTTTTTTCTGTCTTTCTTTCTTTCTTTCTTTCCTTTCTTTTCTTTTTGTTTCTTTTTTTCGCAGTTGTTTAGGGGTTGTGGTGTGCAGGCACGGACTAAGATGTATGGCTGTCACAACAGAGGTGGGTGTGACAGGGGCGGGGAGGAGCGTGTGTGCGAGCGCGCGGGGGGGAGCGGGGGGGGGGGGGGATAGGGTTGTTGACTCGTGCCCTTGTCAATGGGCCCCTTTCTTTCTCAGTAGAGCAGAGGAGAACAGGCCCATCATTTCATCCCCATTGTCTCTCTCCCTCTTCTTCTCCTCCTTCTCCGTCAGTCCATCCCTGTCCCAGTGTCTGTGTCTGGGTCTGGGATATGCAGCTCTGACACGGTGTAGCTAGCTAGCTCCAGGAGAGTTCACACAGATAACAGCCTTTCAGCCCGAACCGCTGGGTACCGCATGAGGGGAGGGACGTCTGTCAGGCTGAGACAAGCCGAGTGACAGACATGACTGCTCCGGAGAATGGTGATTCATGGTCGATTCTGTGCAAACTGAATACCAGGCGACGGTTTTTGTCCCGTTTTGCCACTGCTTGTGAAATGTGTCAGTGTGACAACACAGCACACACGAAACCTTCCTCTTTTCTCTCCCTTTTAATGTCTGCTATTTAGTTTCAGAAACACTTTTTGTAGGTTCAGATGTGGTTCATATACTTTCATAGAGAAGTTCCACAGACAAAACAGTAGATAGCACCAGAACAGTAGTGCAGTGCAGTGCCGTGCCGTGCCGTGTCGTGTCGTGTAGTGTGGTGTATTGTAGTATAGTGTAGTGTAGTGTAGTGTAGTACAGTGTAATGTAGAGTGGTGTAGTATAGTGTGGTGTAGTGTAGTGTAGTGTAGTATAGTATAGTGTGGTGTGGTGTGGTGTGGTGTGGTGTGGTGTGGTGTAGTGTAGTGTAGTGAGGAATCTTCATCCTCAACAGGTTTCACTCTTGATGCAATTTTAGCATTCCCTGCTAATCTATGACAGAGTCCACTTCTGTGTGGTACACAGGCAAAATCATTAGATTCCTGAATGAAGAACCATACTGAAATTGCACAATATAAGACTGATGTGTGTGTGTGTCAGGGACGTGCGGTCCTATGAGGCAGGTGAGGCAGAGCCTCACCTGTCATCTTGAAAAGTAAAAAAAAAAAAAATTATAAAAGAAATATTGATATTTCTCTACTAATCTGTGGAATATGTGTAATTTCGGCATGATTCCAATCATTTCGAGCATTTTTTTTATCAAAATCGCTGAATTCGCTGAATTTGCGCATGTCCTATTCAAATAGACGGGAGAAAACAAGGGACGTGCGGTCAGGTTAGGCACCATGTATTGTCTATGGGAGCTAGTGAGGCAGTGCCTCACCTAGGATTGCGCAATCGCTCCAAACTGGGTTTTGCGCATGCGTGCGCATGCGTAGAACCTGTGAGCTGAGCTCAAAACGCATTGAAAAATCTTGTAGGTGAGGCACACAGTACCGCTGCCTCAATGAAGGGGGCGTGCGAGAGCGCACCTGTCGGGGTTATCCTGGGAAACGTTGCTCTTCTTCTACACTTCTACTTGACGGCGAAAATGGAAGATTTTATTGCTAAGCTGAAGCAGTTCTCAAAACTGGACTTTCAGTCCAAACGTGAAATGAATAATAATGGGAGACCAATGCCGGAGTTAAAAGGTATGCTTCAAGCGACGGGACAGAAGATAACTCGATCGACTTCTCACATTCAAAGCCAAATTGCTTTGAACATGTTTGGAACCTCAAGAATAAATTTGGTTTTGAACTTACAGCGGCAGCTCCGTTGATTTCCCATTATTTGTTTTAGGATTGTTTTATGTCTATGTGAAGCCATTTAACATCACTCAAGTGGTTGTGATCACTTGGAACCCAAGACTGCTTTTTATTGGTGAGCTGATTTTGAGAAATTAAACTTAAATTGTAGGTAAGTTGTGTTTCCTGGTTGCAATGGTTATCCTGTTGCTACGTTAGCTAATTAGCTAGCTAAGGACACTTAATAACCTTACGAGTTAATCGGAAGAGTTCAATTTGCATGAAATGATAGCTGGTTATCTAGCTGATGTTATAGTCTCCTCGATTTAACTCTTAAAATTATAATGGGAAAAGGTAGAAACCCTCAGGGTGCTTGTGCAACTTCGTAAGAAAGAGTTCATTTTCAGGAGTTCATATTCATGAGTGCATAATATTTACACGTGAGTTCATCACAAGCTAGCAGCTGCCTACTGTATGCACCTTACCTATGTGTGTGTAAAGAATGCTGATATGAAAAACAACCAGTAGTCAATGTGAAGGCTACCAATTGAATGGTGATCTTAGATACTCTATCGTAAAGGCGCCTATTAACGCCCCAGCTATTAAAAACATTTATAGATCGAAAAATCTTTAATCAATCAATCTTGTATATTTCAGTAGCGGTGGGTGTCTAGATTAGGACTGGTAACTTGTTTGGTTTTCAACTGAAACGTGTTTTCAGTTTTTTTCCGTTGTGTAGAGCGACACGCAAAATTAGCTGATACAGGAGGTGGAACCCATTAACAGCCTTTCTGTATATATGTCTATGGAAAGCTCTATGACCCTCACAAATTCTCGTTGCGAAATCGAATTCGTTCAGTTCGTTCCATGAGGGTTTGTACACACAGAAATAAATCGCTGTCTAGTACACTAAATAACGCTGTACTGCATTTTTTTGCACACATACAAGTTAAATACCCCCTTTGGGTAGGAGCGTATGGTGTTTAAAATCCGTTATCCTGGTTGATATAGAAATCAATATTAAGTAACATGTACCTGCGTGAGGCTGTTAATAGGTTTCGGGCGTTAATAGGCGCCGTTACTAAATTGGGTTTATGTATTTGTAAATTTGACTCTGAAAAAGTCAGTGCCTCACCAGCCACGAACCTCACCGCACGTCACTGGTGTGTGTGTGTGTGTAACTATGTGGTGGTCAAGCTTTGCCACAAACTACTGTTATTGCTCTGACTTGCCTTAGCTTCAGTGGCTATTCTGGGGCCAATGGTCAGCTCCTGAGATGAGGTTACGGTAGCCTGAGTCACAGGCTGCCCGCGTAGGCCTACGGCGCGAAGTACCACGCTGAGAGCGGATTAGTGAGACGTCTCATCCCTACACCACTCAAAGGGCTACTGTGCTGTACCCCACCACCGAGCGAACAACCCCCCTCCTGTTCTGGCACACGTTCAAGCGCCCTTATGACTGGTCTTTCAAATAACTGACGTTTAGACGAGGCATGACTGAGGCTTTAATAACTACAGTGCGCACGACTGAGACACAGGCACAGTGCGTGTATGAAAATAAAACAGACAGGGAATTTTGTTGCCTGGAGGAGCTATTCGAGTTTTAAACATCTCAAAATTGACCAAAATCGGGGTTGGAACTTAAAAAGGAGAACTAGAACAGCAAAGGGGGGAAAAAAGCAATGACTCAGTGTAATTTGGTTCTTAGAAGTGGGAGTGCGCGCATATAAAGAGCGTTTCGTTGAGGACGTTGGCCATCTCACTCGTCACTCGTCACTCTCTCCCACGCTGACCCAAGGATAACGGACTGTCAACAGCAGAGGCTATTTTTGTGACTTCGTGGACTCCTACAGATTCGGTTGATTTAGGCATCGCTGGAAGAAATTATGTCCGCACTTTCAGGCGCAGAGCTTTGCATAAAGTACCTTCTATTCGTCTTTAATTTTATATTCTGGGTGAGTTTTATGAAACCTCAATCATTCATTCTTGAACTGTTTAAAGGAATATGTTGGCAATAGTTTGGCGCTGTTAAACAAAGCCAATGTGCCATAAAAAACAACTAATCTAACTGTGTAATTATGAGCTTGTCTATTTGATGCATTTGATAGTTCGCTGAATTTGGTTTCTGCGCAACTTAGCTATTTGGGTCCTACAGTAACAGACGAAGGTATGACATAGCTCGAAACTTGTTTTTATTTCCACATTTTTCTTTTTTCTGTCTATTCCATCCTGCTTCTGTACCGACGCTTGTGGTTTCTGTAGTGAATGACACTTTTAGTTAAAGTATGACCGGGAAAACAGATTATTTGGTAGGTTAAGAGAGTTTCCTTGTTTTTTAGTTTTGTTTGTTTGTTTGTTTGTTTTTTACCATTTACTTACTGCATATATCAGTCGGACTTCTGCGGATGTCAAGAAGCCAGACGCTCGACATACTGCTGGATTCCTTCTAATCTCTAGAAACAGAATTAGTTGATATCCCCTGCAAATTAAGATTATTGGGGCGTTTCCCCGCTGGCTGTCTGGCGGAGCAGCGCATATGGCCAGACTATGATACCAGCTGGAGGATGGGGGCTACTTGTTGCGTTATCAAATGTGTTGCCATTGTGTTTGCTTAAATCTCAGTCATGTGACTATCAGTCCACTTGCATGTTCTTTCCCTCTGTCTCTCTATCTCTCTCTCTCTCACACACACACACACACACACACATACACGCACTCCCTTTCTCTCTCCCTGAACGTCTGATTCTGAGTAGGCTATCTTGGGCTATGCTCAAAGTAAAATTTCCAATAGATGAAATGAGATGAAAGCCAATACACAAAGTCTGACTCCTTAATCATTCAAAATTTCAGTTCAAAGTCCAACCAGTTGTGATAGTTATTTCAACACAACTCACAGTAAGGAGGAAACTAACATCTGACCACATGCTAAAACCGTTAGGCACTACACTGGAGTGTAACCACTCAGCCACCAGCATGCTGTATTTCAGAATCAGAATCAGAATCAGGTTTTATTGGCCAAGTGAGTTTGCACAAACAAGGAATTTGACTTGGCAGAGTGACTCTCAATGTGCTTACACAAAATATACATTACAACACAATACAAGACAAACAGTGCAACAGTGCAACGGTCTAAGAAGTTTAAAAAATATGTACAAGGCGGAATGGCTATATACATATTTTTTAAACTTCTTAGACCGTTGCACTGTTTGTCTGTATTGTGTTGTAATGTATATTTTGCCACACTAACACTGACTTTAAACACTGTCCTGGCGACATACATTTTGTGTATCCATAATTGAGTTCTGAAGATAATGAGTTTCCCCTGGTGCTCTTGATTAGGCCTGTTTGCTGTGCAGTGGCCAGTGGCTGATTGAATTAGCCTGTAGGGCAGCTGGAGGGGGATGAGGGGGTTGCGCGGGTCAGCTCACCTACTCTGAGCTTTGTTTTTACAGAGGAACAATAAGAGAAAGATACATTTATGGGAAAGGGAGGGGGAGGGGGAGAGATAAGGGGGCTGGTTACCCTTACATATGGATTGACCCCGCCATTGCCTGGTATGTTGCTTTTAATGATTGTTGTTGGTTATCAGACGGCCTGCCGGTGTCGCCATGTTTGCACTCTGATTGCTGAGGGGTGTTGACAGCGCTGTGTGAAATAATGGGTTGGCTGAGATCCAGAGTCTAGTTCTGATCTGATCTACCTCAGATCACCGGTCCAGATTCATCTCAGTGGTGACAGCCAGCTTTATAGAAGGCCAAGCGCTGTTGTTTAACCATGAATCCTTTTTTAAGTATTCTTTAAAAGAAGAGTGAGTGAAAGTGTGTGTGTGTGTCTGTGTGTGTATGTGTGTGTGTGAGTGTGAGTGTGTGTGTGTGTGTGTGTGTGTGTGTGTGTGTGTGTTTAAAAGTGCTGTCTTGTTGAATATGAAGCAGAACTTTAGCATGTGAATTCAGAGTGCATACTGTGTTTACACCTTGAGCCCTAAGATAAACACACTATCTGAGACATCTGCGTGTTTAGTTTAGGCAGCACCATCCTATGGAGCGCGGTGGACAAACAGGACCGACGGGTCAAGGAGGATCCAAACCTGAGACACTTAAAGCAAACTGTCATCAGGAAGTCCCAACCAGCCCACGTCTCCTCTCTGCTCTCTGTTAGGACTGGCCTGTTGTGAATTAGACAGAGGTACAGACACACAGTGGGTAAGGAGAGGGAGAGAGAGGGAGAGAGAGAAAGAAAGAGAGAGAGAGATGATAACCAATACAGACAGAGAAAGAGAGAGAGAGCTGATAACCAAGACAGAGACAGAGAGAGAGAGAGAGAGAGAGATGATAACCAAGACAGACAGACAGAGAGAGAGAGAGAGAGAGAGAGAGAGAGAGCTGATAACCAAGACAGACAGACAGAGAGAGAGAGAGAGAGAGAGAGAGAGAGAGAGAGCTGATAACCAAGACAGACAGACAGAGAGAGAGAGAGAGAGATGATAACCAAGACAGACAGACAGAGAGAGAGAGAGAGAGAGAGAGAGAGCTGATAACCAAGACAGACAGACAGAGAGAGAGAGAGAGAGAGAGAGAGAGAGAGCTGATAACCAAGACAGACAGACAGAGAGAGAGAGAGAGAGAGAGAGAGCTAATAACCAAGACAGACAGACAGACAGAGAGAGACAGAGAGAGAGAGAGAGAGAGAGAGCTAATAACCAAGACAGACAGACAGACAGACAGACAGAGAGAGAGAGAGAGAGAGCTAATAACCAAGACAGACAGACAGACAGAGAGAGACAGAGAGAGAGAGAGAGAGAGAGAGAGAGAGAGCTAATAACCAAGACAGACAGACAGACAGACAGACAGACAGACAGACAGAGAGAGAGAGAGAGAGAGAGAGAGAGAGCTAATAACCAAGACAGACAGACAGACAGACAGAGAGTTGACACCCAAGACAAAGAGATGGAGAGGAAAGAAGGAAAGCCAGTGAGAGGGAAAAGGGTGACAGATAGACAGAGAGAGCTGAGCAAACTGAAAGAGACAGACACAGAGAGAGAAAGAGAGAGAGAGAGAGAGAAGCAAAGAGAGAGAGAGAGAAACATTGACAGCCAGGACAGGGGACAATGCCAGTGTTGTTGGTTTCCCAGAGTCCTCTGGGAGATGAAGGCTTGAATTACCTATTCACACAAACAACAGAACCTGAACTCCCACTGGCCGCCCAGGACACAGACTTGGCAACCGCTCGAAGACCTGCGTCTCAGAAAGAGCCAGAGGACAGACATGGCAACCGCTCTAAGACCCGCGTCTCAGAAAGAGCCAGAGGACAGACTTGGCAACCGCTCTAAGACCTGCGTCTCAGAAAGAGCCAGAGGACAGACATGGGGACATTCAGCTTTGAATTCTGTCACCCCGACTCCTTCTCTGGCCACTTCACTTTTGACCCAGTTCATTCAACTGCCTACAGTCAATATTATACCATGATATCATATCCTGGAACACTAAATATCATACACATATAGTCAGGAGTTTATGAACTGATCAATAACTAGCAGTCTTTTCAGCATTTTGTATGTATACGTGTAGTTTAGTTGATAGACAGCACATTTCAAATCCTATGTCACATTTTGCTCATTCATTTTCATTGAGTATCACTGTGTGACACATTTCGTATCACTGTGTGGTTATGTCCATAGACATAGTAACTACATTTACTAAATAAATTCCCGTATGGAAAATTAATCATTTGTTCATTTATCTTCCTGTCTTATTTTCTAAGTGTGATCACACCTGACCAACCCCGTGAGTAAAAGAACAAGCAGTGAGACTCAAGTTTCTGCTCAGCCCGCACCCTTGAGTCCTGAGCCCATTTTCAGGTCAAAAAGAGCCGCCCCTCCCCCCTCCATCTGCCAGTGAACACAGAACAGGTGAGGCAGAGCACCCCACAGGGTGTGGCCTCAAAGTCCCGCCTTTGCTTCTCAGAGAAGGCAAAAAGGACAGGTTTGGTTTAGACACAGCGCGATAGCCACACTTAGAATTTCTGCTCACCAAACAACACCGTGGAAACAAAAGCTGTTAAGCTAAGTTCAGTTCTTCAACATGGGTGTCTCTGGAGGAATGCAATGCATTAAGTATCTGATGTTTGGCTTCAACTTCCTGTTCTGGGTAAGTCCCTCTCTCCCTCTGTGAATTTGGCTTCGGGTTGTTGGTTAGATGATTTGTGGTTGGGTTGTTTTGTGGTTGAAGGAGTGAGATTTTTTTTTTTGTTTGTTCTCTTAGCTTGGAAACTTCCACAGCTACGAGTATCCTGTTTGATACAGCAAAGTAACCAAACCAGTGCTTTTCACCAGTATGTTGTAGGGTGTCTCATGATCCGTAGGATGTTAAAGGCATGTGGTATATGAAAGACAACATCTAACTGACTTTTTTTCCCCGCAGTCCGCACAATTGAAGTTCTCTTATCTCCTTTCAAAATATGTTAAAGATTTCTAAATCTATCCTCCACATCGATACAGGTCCGACTCTCATTGTTCCCCTTTGTCTGCTAGGTCATGTGGTTACTCACTAACCAGCAGGTGAGGGGCTTGACTAATTCACTGTTGTAACCTGATGCCTTGGACACCATGTTGAGGTGCGGTATCAAGCGTGTGGTTTAGCCTGGCTGACTCTGACACACTCGGGTGCCAATCTTGCTTGTTTAGTTAAATTGCCAGGTGGCACATTGACTATCAGTACAGATTAAGCCCTTGGAGCTTAAAGAGAAGGAGAGAGGAAGGGAGAGAATGAGTCAGAGTGAATCAAATTGGGGATACATCAAGTGGTCCCTGTAGAATTATAGCCTAAACCTTTTATATTAATATGCTTTTCCTTTCGGGAAGAACTGTGTGGGGCAGTGGAGATTTCGACCTCCTAATGAATGTGCTACTAGGTCAGTGTGACCATTAACTACTGGAAGACTAAACGTGTTTTCACATGAGCTCTTGTTCCTGCTGGAGAGGTCACAAGGCCACGCTATGGGGCTTCCTCGACGCGTCTCTGAACTCCCTCTTGGCTCGGCTCCAGCTCTCTCCCTATCTTTGTGTGGTCTGTGTCTGTGTTAGTGGCCGGCCTTGTGAGACCGGAACCTTCCATCTTTACACAAGGTTGTGTGGGTGCCTGTCCTAATATGGTTGTTTCCGCATCTATGCTGCTATGTGCATCTGTTTCGCACCGATTTTCACCAAAATCTAACGTGGTTCTCCATGTCTCCAGAGAAGTTGTGAATCTTATTTGGCCCCTTCAGCGCTCCAACTTCTCCTCTAGTTAAACTGGTCCTTGAATTCAGTCTGAGGATTGAGCGTCTGCCACATGCCTCCTCCTGAGGGGGGAAACCTTTTGTGTTGGGATGCCTCACACCGGGCCCAACCTTTTTTTTTTATGCTAGTGACACACACACACACACACACGTACGTTCATACTGTCTCTCCTTTTGTGTTGGGATGCTTCACACCGGGCCCCACCTTTTTATGCCAGTGTTACAGCAGGGTTGGGTGCATGATGTCTCTCGGTTATTCTGTGTAATGCTATTTAAAATGTGTAATCACATCAGATGTCTTAAGTGAATTACAAAATACATTTAGAATTTTCAAGTCACCCATGTTATGATGCATAAAGGGCAACAGGAAATATGTCAAATATAGAAGAACCTTTGCACATGGAGGACTCAAATGGGTACATTGTATAAAACCACAACCTGCCACAGGAAGTCTGCAAAAAAAGCATTGCCTTGCAGGATAGAACAGGTTCTTCAGTGTAAGTTCATTTAGAATCATGATTTAGAAAATAAATCTTAGCACTAGGATGCTCATTGCCGCCTAATTTGAAAGCATGTGGCTCATCACCTAGTCCTCTAGTTTAGTGGAAATGCAGTGGGTGGAAATACAAGGCCACATTTGGGTCGGACCTGTTATCTGTTATCGGTAGATTCAATTTTATTGTTAGATTTTATTTTTTACTTGTGGTCTGGACTACTCTACTGAAAAGAAATGGTGCCCATTTTAAATGTTGTTCTGAGCAACATTTCTCTTTAATGAATCTCCTTTCTGACATTTAGTTGGGAACTCCTTGAGCTCTCTCCCATGCATGGACACATCCATCCAGAGAAGAGTCTAGTATGGGGCTCATCTGACCTAGTGTTTATCCACCACCCACACACACACACACACACACACACACACACACTTACACACTTCTGCTACCCTATCATTACCGCCCAGTCAGGTGTGACTGGTGTTGCGTAGGCAGGTGAGACTCTGGGTGTGTGTGCGGTTACGGCCCTCCACCCACAGCAAAGCTGCATGAGCAAAGTGACTCAGTCCTCCGGAAGAGAATGCCAGCGCTGGCTGTATCTAAGGAACGCAAACAGACCCGAGGCCTGAGTAGGCAGGAGGGCACCGGGGGAGCTGTGAGAATCTGGAATGTTCCGAGAGAATCAGTAATCTGGAATGTTCAGAGAGCCAGTGATCTGGAAGGAATTTTAGGAATGCAGAACACCCTCATGCCAGTGTCCTTAATGCCCGACACACCTATAATGTTTTACTGTGTCTTTATGTTAGGGATACTTTTTTTTTTACTCATTACTTTGTGTTTTTTGTTGTTGTTGTTGTCATGGTTGAAAGCATCTTTGTGTAAGAAGCACACCTTGTCTATAGCTGAGAGAATGGGACCGTTTAAAAACCAGTAGCTGCTGTTGCTGAAAGGACTCTCCTGTTTAACAAACCTAGAGCAGCAGACGTAGGGATGGGGATGTCCCTCGCTCCTTTATGATCTCAGTAGTGCAGTGCTGGCCACTCAAGATCTATACACAAAGATGGACTTTGTCAAGCAAGGCTGACCGTTCAGTAATGGACCAGCAAACGTAGAGCTGTAGTAAACCCGACAGGCCAGCTCCTCATGAAAAGCACAGCAACCTGCACAGTAGAGGGTCTAAATGAGTGAATTGTCCAAATGTTGGTAGGCCGAGGCATGCTGCCTATTTCCTCTCTGTAGTAATCTGTGAAGCGCACACGGCTCACATGATCAGTGTGGCGATACAGAGAATGGTGGCGGGTACGGATCAAGCTAAAGACTGAGGTTTTTTTTTTTTTTGGTCACAATTTTTTTTTTTTATCCAATGTGTGTCCTTCGTTAGAGGAACCCTTCGCACTGCCTGTGTCAGAGCTTGTATCGCCGCATACCTATTCTACAGCAAGGTTAACGCCAATTAGAAGCTGGTTTCCTCATTGACATTTAATGATTTTAAACTGCTATTATACTGATCGAACCTCATAATCGGGTGGGGTAGAGTTGGCAGTTAACCAAGAGGGGGACCGGGAGACCCTGCAGCGATCCTATTCATTCGTTTGAAATGAGAGAATGCTGTACTCCCAGTGACCTTCCAATCCTTCTGAAAATCCAGGTCACCCAGAACCAAACAAGTAGTCTTACAGACCTCTCGTTTAGCCACTCCCACAACAGAGTGGGAGCCTTTGCTAATAAACCCAGCAACAATGTCATTTCTGATCACCAAAAGCTACGTAATTTTACAGGCCAAAATGGAGGCTTACTTCGTGATGTGGTGTGCAGCACAATTAGTATGACCACTACAGCAACTACTGGGTATGCTGGTGATTGGTAGCAGTAGTTCTAGTGTCTTGTTAAACCGATTATTCGGGAGGTAAATAAAGCAAGACTGTGCACACTGCCTCAGTGGAAATTAGTGATGGGCCTGGACTACAGTCACCAAGAGCTCTGTCAGGATGTGAATTTCCTCCAAATATGGTTCCCATGCAGTGATGACTCTATTTACGGTGTAACCTGATTGTGGCAGCCTGGGTTGATGATGAAGATGATACTGCAAGTACAGGCAAGTTTCTCATCTAAGCCTGTCTGCTTATCACCCAAGTTCCTGTTGCACAACTGCACCGATGTCAGCAGCCTCACGCATCATGGAAATTACAGAGAAAAATGACCTGTCTTTTTTTTTTTTTTAATTTTTATTACGTCTGGTTGACTAGGCAAAGGTGCTGAGCTGCTCTGAGAATACAGGTCTGTCCGGTCGGTTGAGTGACCGCTGTAGTCTGTGAAGCAGCTGGTTCAGGTTTTGAATCTGGTTCAGCTTCATTCCCTCCAGGTCACCTGGACTACGTGCCTAACCCTGGGAAGGCTGAGCCATTGCTGTGCTGTGTAAACCTGAAGGGCCATGTTATCTAGAATGCCTTTGTTTGTTTTTTTTCCCATGGAAGTCTGGTGAAGTGATACTCAAACAAATTCTATTTGCATGTTTCCTGTGCTCTTTCATTGCCATTCTCTATCTCAAACACGGTCTTGTTTTTATTCTCCATTTATCTCTCTGTCTGTCTCTCCTCTTCCTTTCTATCTCTAGCTTGCAGGAACAGCAGTGCTAGCTGTTGGCCTATGGTTGCGATTTGACAAGAAAACAGAGGGGCTTTTTGCCGAAAATGACTCCCCCTCTGTCTTTTTCACAGGTAAGAAATCTACACACAGTACACAATACATACACACACCTCAGCCACACACCCACACACAATACACATAAAACTTGAAAGTGCACGTCCAACTCATGGCCTCCCATGTACAAGTCAATCCTACACGTGTTTGCTTGCTTGATTTTCAAGCAAGCAAACATACACATACAAACACACACCCAACCAAAAGCAAACCTCTTTGTCCTCTTTGTGAGGCACACTGTTTTTGTTGAAGTAAACCAGGTAGCCATGGAAACAGGCCACTCCCAAAGTCTCAGTCTTGTAAATGGTGCGTCACTTTTTGTGTCTGTGTGAGAGAGGTCTAGTGAATGAGGTGAGGAAAGAGAGGGAAAGCAGGAGAGATATAGTGAAAGCAATGAGTAGGGCATGCACAAAGCATTAAAGATGTCAAGATGTGGTTTAGAAAGGCATGGGCAGGACACGGATCAAAAGATGAGACCAAGGTGGACCAAACACACTTTTCTCAAATTCCTACTTCACGTCAGGTGGTGGTTTGGAATGCATGACCTTGTTGTTCAAATTCTCGGCTCTCTAACCTGTACAACAAGAACACCTGCGCCTCAAACACACACCAACAAACACAATGGTGTCCCCTGTTATTTTAAAGGGTGTGTTAACTGTGTGTATTATTCTTTCTCTAAGCCATGTGCACTTTAGATGGAGGACAGATAAGATATCTCAAACACATTGTGTGTGTGTGTGAACCTAAAAAAGGAAAAGGTTTGGATGTCTTCCTATGCGAGTAGCAGGAATCATAATGTGCTATAGCAGATGAACCTCATGATTTACGCTTGGAAATGATTGTTCCTTTGTGTGTGTGTGTGTGTGTGTGTGTGTGTACGCAGTACAGCTGGGGAGAGGTGAAGGTCTAATGGCCTACTTAATTCAGAAGGTTCTGCAGTTCTTTCTCTCCAGGAATCCGTGTGTGTGTTCATGTGTGTGACCTAGGCAATCAGACGTGGGTGGTCATAACGCCAAAGCATGCCCACTTCAGATGATGCCATGCTGCAACATTCAGTACCCGTCACTCTGTCTCTCGACCCTGGCCAAATATCAGCAGAGGACCACACACACACACGCCATTCTCCTTCGCCTGGAACAGGGAGGGTATTGTTGAACTCTGAGCTTTGTTGTGATTTTAGATTGATTTGCTTGTTATATCACTGGAGCTGCGCGGTAGAGGCCATAAATTGAGTGAGTAAAGCCATTCCTAGAAAGCAGTCCACCCTCAGGCTCACATGGGTAGAGATTCAGGCCCGACTCTGGCCCTTATCGTAGGCCCTTAGGGACGCACATTCATCTACAATTGTTGCACGGTAACAGCTTGTACTGCAATTAAACTACTGTAGACAACTTCTGCATTTCCCAGCTGTTTCCTCTTGCTTGGCAGAAGTAGTGTTGGGGAGTGTACACCTTGTGTTTACTGTAAGTTGGTCTCGACTAAACTGCGCGCTAAAAGCTAACGCCAGTGCCTCACTGGCATCTTCAGTGGGCACGGCTCCAGTAGCGGTCACCATGGTTGGCACCAGAATGCATTGGGAGGGGGCCGTGTAGCAATGACAGGCACGTTAATGACAGCCTTTGAGCTGAGCACACAGTGGGGGTGATGACATTCACTGCGCGTTGGCTCTATTGTTCAGCTCAAGAGATGGCAGCTGATTATTAAACGGATCAGGGACGCGTCAGAGGTGCATGAAAACGTTTGCATTTCGCCATTTTGAAAACGGCTTTCCGTTTGCTTGGGTTTCACAAGAACATGTGTGAGCACACAAACCAGCCAGGCAGGCGTTGCCTTTGAATTTTAATTCATGGCACAATAGCGCAGAGGTGTAAGAGGGTTGAGTTAAGTGATACTCTGCTGGTGTGTTAGTCCTTCATCGCATATGGCCAACGGTTTTGTTTATTTTCATGCAAGTAGCTCATCACAAGTGGGGTTGTATGTATTCAGTGCAGGTGGTGAGCGAGGGATGGAGGGAGTGAGTGAATAGGTGTATCTATGCAACATTTAAGCTATGAGATTCACAAGGAGAGGAGACCAATTGCAGGGCTTTAACCTCCCAAACCTTCAGCACACCAGGTGTCCTTCCCCTGTTCCAGTACGGCCATGCTTTGTCTTATGGTGCAACAGAACACTTTCAAGATGATAATCTGAGACGTAATCTGCTTGTGTGTTGGTCCATTGTTTCATGTGACCATTTGATTCCATTGGTTGAAGAGCACCAGTGCAAATGAAAGGATTAATGGATGAACATGATCATAAGCCTTAGTGAAAGAATTTCTCTAACATTTCATCTGAGCGGTTTATGACGGGACTAGGTGTGAGAGGAGCGAAGAATAGTGGTTCTTAACCTCAGAAAAATCTAACTTCTACACACCTCCTTCTCACACTCCTCCACATTGGCCTTCATCTAATGTGATGCTGTGTCTGTCCTGAACAGGGGTGTATCTCCTCATCGTCGCCGGCGCCCTCATGATGGTGGTGGGCTTCCTGGGCTGCTGCGGAGCCATCAGGGAGTCTCCGTGCATGCTGGGATTGGTGAGTCCTCCAAACTGTTTGTTGTGAAAAGACATGGTCACCCTCGAGAGTTTAAAACACCTGCATAAAAAGAGCACACCAAGCTCATGTAAACTGAAGTCATGGACAATAACTGCCATTATTAAAAATTAAATAAATAAACAAAACTGGTAGGAGCTGGTGGAGACTGGTGTAGACTTGGTGTATAGAGGGTTGTTTTGTAGGAAGTCCCACCCTTTCCTTTGGCTTTGTCTAACATGCATTCATTTGTGGAAGGAGTATTTACAAAACCCCTTAAAAAGTTCATGTTGCTGAGCTGCAGAAAGCCAACTAGTCATTCCCATGTTTTCACTGAAATCGTTAGAGACTCTTAGACTGGTGCCATCCATACGCATCCCTTTAACAACGTCTCTATTAGAAAACAGAAGGGGTTGATGGATTAATGGATTACTTTAAACCAATCTCCAGGCTGGGATGTAAACAAATCAGTCAGATTGGTTCAGTCCGAGTATACAGCATGGAGAAACTGACTTTGGCATCACTGTCCTCCATTCTGCATGCTCATCATGGGAGACCATCCCTGGCAACCCTGTCCTCCATTACAAGTATACAATGTGACATGTTTTTTTTTTTTTTGGTTAGAACTTGCACAATGCAATCTAACCCTTGCTGTAGGCCAGCCAATGTGTGCAAACTTTAACTTGCTGGTTAAATATTTTGTTAGCATAAGGTGACGACCTTGACCTTTTCCCATCCCAACAGTTCTTCTTCTTCCTCCTGCTGATATTTGCTGCTGAGGTGGCTGCAGGTATCTGGGGACTGTCAAATAAGGACAAGGTGAGTGCCATGTCAATGCTGTCCTTGATTGGCTATGACTTCATATCCAAGTCAATCATTTTGTTCAATTAAAGTTGCGTTCTGCAATTTTGGCGAAATGTTGTTGATTGGCTTTTGATCTGAAAAAAAAAAATCAAATTACACCCCTCCCTTCCAGGCTGATGTGTTGATTGGCTGCAATAGTGTAGGACTTGGTCCAAGCCACTTTGTGTGTACCTACAATTAACAGAGCCACTGTGTGCTCAAACAAAAACTTGAGTGTTTCTACGCACACAGAACAGTCCCTTTCAGGAGCTAGAGGACTTTGAGGAGCAATTTACTGAATTTGACAAAAGAAGTAATGAATAAGAATTTCGGGCCGTACATTTTTAATTAGCAATGATTCAGATCTAGAAATGCTCACATGGCTGAGTAATTCAATTCCTTAACTGAAGCCAAAAGTGATCGTTCAGGGACGAATGTCAATGCAACTCTGTGAAACCTGTTAATGGCCGTTTTGTGTGTTTTTAAATGCAGGTGGTGGATGACATTCAAAAGTTTTACACCCAGACCTTTGAAAACTACGTGAAGGAAAAAACGGAAGCCCTAAAGGGTACGCTGAAAGCCATCCAGTATGGAGTAAGTACCTCTCTCTCTCTCTCTCTCTCTCTTTCTCTCTTTCTCTCCTTCTCTTTCTTTCTTTCTTTCTTTCTCTCTCTCTTTCTCTCTTTCTCTCCTTCTCTCTTTCTCTCTTTCTCTCTTTCTCTCTCTCGCCGTTGAAGGTGAAGAACCACCATGATGCCCAACAGGGCAAGCATTCCAAATGCTAAACTCTCGACCATACTATGACTGTAGAAGGTTCTGGAACTATGATGGTAGTTATTCAACACTTTGGGAAAATACACCCCAGGGGTTATATGTGTCGTTATGACGACTGACCCCTTTTCTCCTCCTCTCTGCCGTACCACCTCCCACCCATTGTCTCCCACTGTCTGTCTTTGGGCGGCAGATACACACCCCTCGACTGCTCGTAGACACACACACACCCTTCGGCTGCTCGGAGCGGGGTTGAGCTTAAGGGTTTACCCCTGGGGTGGAGAGAAATGATATAATGCTATGCTATGCCGTAAGATGTCGCTAATGGTGTTTCATATAGTTATAGTTGTTTAAATAGATGAGTTATTTTGAGGGTGCTACACATTGAATAGCAAATTATTTGAATTGTTTTTCTCTCTTGTTTCAGCTTGACTGCTGTGGGCTCACTGGCACCATCGTTGATTCCGCTGTGGCTACCGATACCTGCCCCAAGAAGGAAGGGCTGGAAATGCTCATCACCACGGTAACATCTGCTGTCAATCACTAAAGTCTGTGTTAAGCTTTTGGCCCATGGGATTACAGACAAACCTCAATTGTTGTGGCTTTTACTCCCAGAACTTCGTGTGTGTGTGTGTGTGTGTGTGTGTGTGTGTGTGTGTGTGTGTGTGTGTGTGTGTGTGTGTGTGTGTGTGTGTGTGTGTGTGTGTGTGTGTGTGTTATTCAGTAATTTACTTTTTATTTTTTCACCAGAGTTGCCTAACTGCAATTGATGAGATGTTCAACTCTAAGCTGCATGTGATTGGAGGAGTGGGCATCGGTATTGGCGTCATCATGGTGAGTTGGCGTTCTCTTGTTGAGAGGTTGGCATACTACATTTAAAAAAAATTAAAACCTTAAGATTGTATTATGGTAAGAATGCAAAATGTCCCTGAAACTAAGACAATGCATGGAAAATGAAAGGGCACCACTATCCTTTCTTTATTGGTGTGTCCATAACTAGCCTACGTCATTTGAGTACTCCGAGCATATGCATACCCATCAAAAAACGAAAACTGAAAACATAAAACTAGAAAAGGGTGAACACAAAGGGAATCTTTTATATTGGTCAGAATGGGTCCTTAGTCTCACTTCTCTTCCGCTCCCTCTCAGATCTTTGGCATGATCTTCAGTATGCTGCTGTGCTGTGCCATCAAGCGAACCCGGGATATTGTGTAAGGCCGTCATCACCATGGAAACTCCTGCTCCTGCTCCGTTCTGTTAATTTATCCAGCGTGAGTGTTTGAATGTATGCACGTGTGTGTGTGTGTGTGTGTGTGTGTGTGTATGCGTGTGTGTTTGGGCGCTTGCGCATAACTCCAGTTTGAAGATCACTGCTTCAACATGCATCCTTTTTTGGGGGGCGTCTAATGCCATATCCCTGAAGCTATTAAAACATTAATGAACTCGGCGTCTACCTTCACACACTCCATGTGGGGTTAGGGGTAAGGCCGTGGTTTGGAGTGCCTCCTCTCCCACATCTACTGTATGTAATATAACCGCAAACGGTCCAACCACTGATTTGTTTAAGTTTGATGTTCTGAAGGCTCGTATCATGTGGATGGACCTGCTTTATATTTTGGTGTTTTGAGAGTACTTTTGTTTTGCTATATGGTACATTTACTTAGCTGTTAAGTTTTTATTTTTCAAGCCATGATTTAACTTTTCTAATGTTTTAATTTGTGGAGATCTGATTTTATAAACACAGTTTTATGTATCTATTTTGATGAACAAAGATATGAGTAATAGTCCTGAATGCCAAATAAAAATGGTCTAATGCGGATCTAAAGGGTTTCTCTTTGTCAATCTAATTTTGATTTGTTTATTTTATTTTTGGTTTTAAGTTAATATTTGTAATAGCATCTCCATTTTTGTTTTACTCCCACAAACGAATTACTTGTTTCTTGGAGTAACACGCATTGTCTGTCAAATTATGTCAAGGATCTGCTTAGTATATTATTCAATACTCAAACTTTTTGCATAGTGTATTTGCAAATTAAACAATTCTCTCTCATTGTGACCCATGAAGTGACATTGTACCCCTACCTAAATGATATTGATGTCTTGAGGAAGGGGAGCCTTGGCTGTATTGTAGATAACGGTTTCAAATCCATACCACACTGATTTGAACTCCATCTTGGCACAGCACATCAACCCACTATAACCACTTACAGTGGCGCATGATGTCTGCAGTGAAGTCATAATGTCGTTTGTTGTAGAGAAAAAGCACATCAAGTCCAATCTAACTATTCTAACCCAGCTTGAGTGGATACAGATTTGATTTGTTTCCAATCTAAGACCAAATGTTCAAGTAACCCAAATCTTATTTGCAACTGGTCAAGAACACTCAGGTCTGTGTCCCATTCAGGCAAGACGTTGGTCTAAGAGCCTAGCTATATCTGAATACTACATGTATACATACTACTAAAGCCAGAGTGCATGATTTCCCCTTCTGCATTCAATAGCATAGCTCTCAAACAACCTACTTTCTTGTTTTTAGTTCTACATAGAAGATGTTAAATTCCCTGTACTATTGACTTCCCCCTGCCACATGCACGTTTTCAAACCCAGCAACCTATCCTGCCCAATAGAACAACTGGCCAACCATAAATCCTGAGCAGCAGGATATAACGACATTGCACAACTGGCAGGTGCCACATGTTGTACCAGGGATCCGTAAAAGGCCCTCCTTCACAGTACAGCACGTGCTGTCTGTAGCCAGGGTTGGGAGGATTACTTAAAAAATGTATTCCGATACAATTACTGATTACCTGTTCAAAATTGTATTCAGTAACCTAATCCGAGTATCACAATATTGAAGTAATGTAACTGTTAGGTGAAAATTCACTCAAGTTACCTCAGGACTCCAGAGTTGCATATACAGTAAGTATATTTATTCAACAACAACAACAAACTCGTCGGGCCCACATCCAGCAGGCCATAGAGAGACACGGAACCCGTGCTCACTCCCACACTGCAGCAGATGAGAGAGAAGCAATATTAAACACATCGCACAAGGTTTATATAAATAGTTTAGTTTAGCGTTCTCTGGCGCCAAAACAATTTGTCAGCAGGGATAACCACGTGGTGGGTCTCTGACGTCCGAGGCTCCCTGTCTTGCAAACATGTCAGTTTTGCATAATGTCGAAAGAAGATCAGTTCGACCCTTCTCATCACCTCTGGTCCAAACATGCTCTTGCACATTATCAGACTAAGTGGCACCTAATAATCTAAGTTACACACACACACAGAAACACAGAAAAGCCATGTTCCTGCATACACAAGCACATGATTCATACAAGGTATACTGTATATTAATACAAGGCACTTGATTAATATATTCTTAAGGCATTAACAGTGTTTCGGAATGATCTCTGTCATTCCCCACTTATTATCCGTTTCAATGGATAATTCAAAATCACAATCATAATCACAAATCATCGTTTTTATTGTCAATTATCAATTTCAAAGGATAACCTCAAAATCATCACTCTGAGCTTCATCACATGGATTTTCGTAACAGAGATCATTACTGAGCATCACAAATGTCATCATATTCTCATCACACATTTGTATACTTTGTATTTGTAAGCTAACATGGTGGGCGTCAACTGTGTTCACTATCATAGTGGTCATCATTTCTCTAATGCTGGGTATTTCATAACATGTACAGTTCTTCACTTTCTCTAAATTCTCCATCGCAGTGCTACAGGTCAAAAGGTACATGGTTCACCAGGAGTAGTTCTGGTTGGAACTCTTGGCCCTGCACAGACCAGACCAGGGACGTGCTCGGTGCTCGAAGGTTGCCCGTCCGCCCTCCTCGACTCAAGCTGCCCCTCCGAGAAGAAAAAAAATAAAGTTTTAAAATAGTATAATGGCTGCAGAATTTCTTGTAGGCCTAGATTTAAAAAATCACCACCCGAAACATTTCATAAAGTAGCCTAACGGCAACAAGAGTGGAAGTGAGTAGGGGGAGGGTAAAGTAGCTAGTTTAGGAAAGCCCCCTACTCTGTTTACTGTAGCTGCGGTGCTGCACGCGACCGGCACCTTAGAGCATAGACATAGTATACATAGTATACATAGTATATGTCTATGCCTTAGAGCCTGCATTTTTGCCTCGAGAGACGGTCACGGTTGTGTTGTGTGACTTAATCGATGCACAACTGCTTTGACGTAGTAAGAAAGGGTGAGTTCTAAGTTGTAGAAAGAATAACAAACGAACAATCATCATCAAGTTATATGAAATTAATTAAAATCTTCATAAATCCAGGCTCAGTTAGCCACGTTTAGCCTAAGGAATCAGGCAGCTAGCTTGCCTACCAGACAACCAGCCCGTTATCACATGCTAATTTTTTTATAGGAAAACTAAGCTACATGTCTGCTGATGGTTAGTTTTTTAACATTTCGTTTTAACAAGAAGAAATGATGGAAGTAATGCATCACATGAATTATTTCATTCAAAATGGTAATGGTAAAGGAGGCAGCAAAGGGGAGCACATCTTTGCAGAGTGACTTACAAAGACGCAAACCAGCAGGTGAAACATTGCATTGTGATAAAGATGACAATGTGTAGGCTAATTCATTAATGTGAAACAGGCTCATATTTTCAGACTCAGATTTTTAGCCTACTATTGGCAATTTA
>NW_024879841.1:55000-62825 GCF_900700415.2 Clupea harengus | reverse complement strand
TACTGTCAGAGCAGTCATTTGTTTTCAAAAGTTCATAATGCCTTATTTCAAATAGTTGTATTGCCCAAATCCCAAATTAGATGTAATAACTTGTTCGACCGGAAACACATTTTTTTCTCAGGACGGGCACCACTTCGGTTTTCAGTTTAGCCGCTCCGCCCCCCCCCCCCCCCCTTGTGTCATGTGAGGTGGAGCTGTGTATTTCGAGTGTGTGGTGCACGCAGCATTCAACAACCTCTCCTGTGTAGTAATCAAACCATCTTAAAAATGTACCAATATAATATCGTAGGGACAAATTAACCATTTTGGATCAGGACATGCGAACAGCCAGTGCGCGTTGGTTAGTTTCCAAACAGTATTTCGGTCAGAAATCTAGCAATTAGTTTCTCCCGTTTTGTTTTGTTTTTCAACTTCGGCCTATTTCATATTTCTATGCACATTCTACTTTACCAAAGCATACTTTTTTCAATTCACTCCCAAGTAAAATGGAAAAAAAATATTGGTAAGGCTAGCACAACTGTATCCCACGCGAATTGCCTCCCCAGACAAGAAAGTGGAAAAGACGAAATGTCATCACTGTTTTACTGTTTTAACCTTTCATCTTCCTACACATGTGGCCTAAATTATAAGACAACCTAGCATCTCTGCCTTGGTCTCACCTGCAGGACGTATCAATTGCACTTCTGTCAGCCAGCCTTGTTTAATGAAGGCTCATCATACTCAGGCCAGATACGCTACTTTTGTGCTGAAAGACTGATCTTGCGTAATGGGTCTCCATAAGTAGTGCCATTAGCAGGTTTCATTTCCTTTACTGCTTCTCAAATGTTACACAACCACTGGCAGTAGAACAACACATATTTAAAGCGGCTTAATAGTTCGATACACGGGTCTAGACCCCTACTTGTCAGTCTGCGTTTTCCGAAAAACTTTCCTTTCTCTCTCGCTCTCACACATGTAATACAAGCCGATACAAACATCCCCTGAACACACGCATGTCTGGACACATTTAGCTTTTATTTCTTCCTTTCCTGATAAGGTTGGAAATTAATTATTTTCAGTTTTTTTTTACCGTTCTCAGTTATTTCCAGTATACAATTATTCTCAATTATGTTTATCGTATTAAAACAAATTATATTTGTCAAATATTTTCCTATAACAAGACACTTCGCCGAACGTTATCCCTTAAAGAACTGTTCTGAAAGTTGCGTTCCTGGTAAACGTACAGTGAAGTTCAAAAACTCACCCTTCAGCGTAGTTCGATTTTCTTCGGCCACATTCCACGAGGCAGACACAATTTCCTCTTCTGGAGAAATCGCTTGATTAACTCATAATATTTTTGTCTTCACATTAACTTCTTCCAAATGTCCTAGCAGGAGGTATTTCAAAACGTTTTACTGTCCAAATACTTTACGCTCGTGGTGTTATAGCTGGTTTGGCCTGAAGATCTTTGGGCTCCCACAGCACGGGCAACACTGTTTATATTCACGTTAGCCGCTCCGCCCCCCTTGTGTCACGTTAGGTGGAGCTGCATATTCCGAGTGTGAGGTGCACGCAGGGAACTAACAACTTTTCCTGCGTAGTAATCAAACCATCTTGAAAATGATTGTATATCACAGATGAAACTTGGAGTTGATGTGTGTGTTGATATTTGAGATTGTTTTATATAGATTGCAACTATATTACTAAACAGTTGAGTGATTAGTTGTGCGACAAGTAAAACCCTTCATGTTAAACATTCTGAGTTTGCCTAAACTGTCTGCAAAAGATCTATCTTTCATAAGGGAAGCAAACGTCTGGTGGTTAGCTACTTCTCGGTACAACAGCTTGTTGTGCAAGTTAAAAGAGGAAGTGATACACTGTCACACTTGCAAAAACACACAGCGTTCAGAGAGACAGCACAGATTTCACTTAAGACAGATGCAAATGTCACATGTCAGTCTGGTGAATGATGTGTTTGGTTATTCATTTGTGTAGTCATGTGTTCTTTGTATGGTATTTGTGTGTGTTGTGCTGTAGCCAGTGGGCAGGGGGGAACTGTGTGGCAGGAACTCCATATGTGGTTATGTGGACTGATGGACTGATGGACTGATGGACTGATGAATTGGGACACTGGGGGAGAGAGATCCTATTTATTCAGGGTGACGGAGAAGGAAGGGGACTCGACTTCCCAGGTGGCCCTGGAGCGATGATGTCATCCAGCAGCGTCAGCGAGTAGTAAACAACCAGCAGCCCTACCGGCGTGTGGAGCAGAGATGCATGCTAGTGTAACCCTCTTCCACACACACACACACACACACACACACATACACACAAACACACACACACACACACACACACACATGATGTGTTTGGTTATTAATTTGTGTAGTCATGTGTTCTTTGTATGGTATTTGTGTGTGTTGTGCTGTAGCCAGTGGGCAGGGGGGAACTGTGTGGCAGGAACTCCATATGTGGTTATGTGTGTGTGTGTGTGTGTGTGGAAGAGGGTTATTTGGGTCCAGCCTTAGAGTGTTAGAGAGGTTTTGTCTTTGACACCGTGTGTGTGCGTGTATGTGTGTGTATGTGTGTTTGTTCAGCCTTAGACTGTTAGAGAGGTTGTGTCTTTGACACCGTGTGTGTGTGTGTGCGTGTGTGCGTGTATGTGTGTGTGCGTGTGTGTGCAAGTGTGTGTGCGTGCGTGCGTGTGTGTGCGTGCGTCTGTGTGTGCGTGCGTCTGTGTTTGTGTGTGGAAGAGGGTTACACTAGCATGCATTTCTGCTTCGTGTGTGTGTGTGAGAGTGTGTACGTGTATGTGTGTGTGTTTTTGGGAGTGTGTGTGTGTTCGTGTGAGTGTTTGTGACCTGTATTAGAGTCATTTGGAAGTTTTGATAACCTTGTTAGTAAATTTGGTGTTCCAAACCATGATGCGTGTGTGTGTGTGTGTGTGTGTGTGTGTGTGTGTGTTTGGTGTTCCAAACCATGATGCATGTGTGTGTGTGTGTGTGTGTGTGTGTGTGTGTGTGTGTGTTTGTGTTTGGTGTTCCAAACCATGATGCATGTGTGTGTGTGTGTGTTTAGTGTTCCAAACCATGATGCATGTGTGTGTGTGTGTGTGTGTGTGTGTGTGTGTGTGTGTGTGTGTGTGTGTGTGTGTGTGTGTGTGTTGTTCCAAACCATGATGTGTGTGTGTGTGTGTGTGTGTGTGTGTGTGTGGTGTTCCAAACCATGATCTATTTGAACTCATGAGCCAGACTGAAGAAACTGTTTCCTGTTCCAGATGATTCTTGTAGCAGGTGTTCCCTGTCCCCAACAGCCCACGTACACACACACACACACACACACACACACACACACACACACACACATTCGTCCCCAGCAGACCACGCAGGCACACACACACACACACACACACACACACACACACACACACATACACACACACACACACATTTGTCCCCAGCAGACCGTGTACACACACACACACACACACACACGCACATCTGTCCCCAGCAGACCACGTACACACACACACACACACACACACACACAGACATGCACACACACTTGTCCCCAGCAGACCACGTACACACACACACACTTGCACGTGTGTGTGTGTGTGTGTGTGTGCGTGTGTGTGTGTGTATGTCAACATAACTCCATGTCCCTTGATGGGTATATTTGGTGTGTCTCCTGTGGTGGGCAAGTTTACCAGGCTGACCTTATCGCATTTGCTGCTCTCATAGCCAAGCGTCAGATACTGCTCTTATAGCGTCAGATACTGCTCTTATAGCATCAGATACTGCTCTTATAGCATCAGATACTGCTCTTATAGCATCAGATACTGCTCTTATAGCGTCAGATACTGCTCTTATAGCGTCAGATACTGCTCTTATAGCATCAGATACTGCTCTTATAGCGTCAGATACTGCTCTTATAGCATCAGATACTGCTCTTATAGCATCAGATACTGCTCTTATAGCATCAGATACTGCTCTTATAGCGTCAGATACTGCTCTTATAGCCAAGCATCAGATACTGCTCTTATAGCATCAGATACTGCTCTTATAGCATCAGATACTGCTCTTATAGCATCAGATACTGCTCTTATAGTGTCAGATACTGCTCTTATAGCATCAGATACTGCTCTTATAGCGTCAGATACTGCTCTTATAGCCAAGCATCAGATACTGCTCTTATAGCCAAGCGTCAAATACTGCTCTTATAGCATCAGATACTGCTCTTATAGCATCAGATACTGCTCTTATAGCATCAGATACTGCTCTTATAGCGTCAGATACTGCTCTTATAGCATCAGATACTGCTCTTATAGCGTCAGATACTGCTCTTATAGCATCAGATACTGCTCTTATAGCATCAGATACTGCTCTTATAGCATCAGATACTGCTCTTATAGCGTCAGATACTGCTCTTATAGCCAAGCATCAGATACTGCTCTTATAGCATCAGATACTGCTCTTATAGCATCAGATACTGCTCTTATAGTGTCAGATACTGCTCTTATAGCATCAGATACTGCTCTTATAGCGTCAGATACTGCTCTTATAGCCAAGCATCAGATACTGCTCTTATAGCCAAGCGTCAAATACTGCTCTTATAGCATCAGATACTGCTCTTATAGCATCAGATACTGCTCTTATAGCATCAGATACTGCTCTTATAGCATCAGATACTGCTCTTATAGCGTCAGATACTGCTCTTATAGCATCAGATACTGCTCTTATAGCATCAGATACTGCTCTTATAGCATCAGATACTGCTCTTATAGTGTCAGATACTGCTCTTATAGCATCAGATACTGCTCTTATAGCATCAGATACTGCTCTTATAGCCAAGCATCAGATACTGCTCTTATAGCATCAGATACTGCTCTTATAGCGTCAGATACTGCTCTTATAGCGTCAGATACTGCTCATATAGCGTCAGATACTGCTCTTATAGCGTCAGATACTGCTCTTATAGCGTCAGATACTGCTCATATAGCGTCAGATACTGCTCTTATAGCGTCAGATACTGCTCTTATAGCATCAGATACTGCTCTTATAGCATCAGATACTGCTCTTATAGCGTCAGATACTGCTCTTATAGCATCAGATACTGCTCTTATAGCATCAGATACTGCTCTTATATTATCAGATACTGCTCTTATAGCATCAGATACTGCTCTTATAGCATCAGATACTGCTCTTATAGCATCAGATACTGCTCTTATAGCGTCAGATACTGCTCTTATAGCATCAGATACTGCTCTTATAGCATCAGATACTGCTCTTATAGCATCAGATACTGCTCTTATAGCATCAGATACTGCTCTTATAGCCAAGCATCAGATACTGCTCTTATAGCATCAGATACTGCTCTTATAGCATCAGATACTGCTCTTATAGCCAAGCATCAGATACTGCTCTTATAGCGTCAGATACTGCTCTTATAGCATCAGATACTGCTCTTATAGTGTCACATACTGCTCTTATAGCGTCAGATACTGCTCTTATAGCATCAGATACTGCTCTTATAGCCAAGCATCAGATACTGCTCTTATAGCATCAGATACTGCTCTTATAGCATCAGATACTGCTCTTATAGTGTCACATACTGCTCTTATAGCGTCAGATACTGCTCTTATAGCATCAGATACTGCTCTTATAGTGTCAGATACTGCTCTTATAGCATCAGATACTGCTCTTATAGCGTCAGATACTGCTCTTATAGCGTCAGATACTGCTCTTATAGCATCAGATACTGCTCTTATAGTGTCAGATACTGCTCTTATAGCGTCAGATACTGCTCTTATAGCATCAGATACTGCTCTTATAGCATCAGATACTGCTCTTATAACATCAGATACTGCTCTTATAGCGTCAGATACTGCTCTTATAGCATCAGATACTGCTCTTATAGCATCAGATACTGCTCTTATAACATCAGATACTGCTCTTATAGCATCAGTTACTGCTCTTATAGCATCAGATACTGCTCTTATAGTGTCAGATACTGCTCTTATAGCATCAGATACTGCTCTTATATTATCAGATACTGCTCTTATAGCCAAGCGTCAGATACTGCTCTTATAGCATCAGATACTGCTCTTATAGTGTCAGATACTGCTCTTATAGCGTCAGATACTGCTCTTATAGCATCAGATACTGCTCTTATAGTGTCAGATACTGCTCTTATAGCATCAGATACTGCTCTTATAGCATCAGATACTGCTCTTATAGCCAAGCGTCAGATACTGCTCTTATAGCCAAGCGTCAGATACTGCTCTTATAGCGTCAGATACCGATCTTATAGCATCAGATACTGCTCTTATAGCATCAGATACTGCTCTTATAGCATCAGATACTGCTCTAATAGCATCAGATACTGCTCTTATAGCATCAGATACTGCTCTTATAACCAAGCGTCAGATACTGCTCTTATAGCGTCAGATACTGCTCTTATAGCATCAGATACTGCTCTTATAGTGTCAGATACTACTCTTATAGCCAAGCATCAGATACTGCTCTTATAGCATCAGATACTGCTCTTATAGCGTCAGATACTGCTCTTATAGCATCAGATACTTCTCTTATAGCATCAGATACTGCTCTTATAGCCAAGCATCAGATACTGCTCTTATAGCATCAGATACTGCTCTTATAGCCAAGCGTCAGATACTGCTCTTATAGCATCAGATACTGCTCTTATAGCCAAGCGTCAGATACTGCTCTTATAGCATCAGTTACTGCTCTTATAGCCAAGCGTCAGATACTGCTCTTATAGCATCAGATACTGCTCTTATAGCCAAGCATCAGATACTGCTCTTATAGCATCAGTTACTGCTCTTATAGCCAAGCGTCAGATACTGCTCTTATAGCATCAGATACTGCTCTTATAACATCAGATACTGCTCTTATAGCGTCAGATACTGCTCTTATAGCATCAGATACTGCTCTTATAGTGTCAGATACTGCTCTTATAGCATCAGATACTGCTCTTATAGCATCAGATACTGCTCTTATAGCCAAGCGTCAGATACTGCTCTTATAGCGTCAGCACACACACACCTGTCCCCAGCAGCATTACTAGTGCGAATGTCTTTTTCCAAGGGGACTTTTGTCCGCAACGGAGCTTTGGCGCCCTCTCCTGAGCAGGGCAAAACCGCACCGGCTCCGCCTCCAAAACACACCAATCTCTTCTGTGATTGGCTCAGTCATCACCTATCTCTTCTGTGATTGGCTCAGTCATCACCTATCTCTTCTGTGATTGGCTCAGTCATCATTCAGTGGGTCTAGTTTTGTACTTCAAAAAGCAGATCTGGTTGAAGTTAAATCTGGAAAGTGGTACAAACTGTAAAATGGTAAAAACTGTAAATTGTAAACTGCCCAATCCACTATTCTATCCCGGTGTGAGAATGTTTAGGCAGACATTTAATTAACAAAATAAATGTATTTTCTCATTGTAATGAGTCGTATATATAACACTGTTATCTGGAGAACTAGCACATAGAACTGGAAACGACAACATTAGCGTTGGTTGGATTTGTAATGTTCTAATGTTCTACACGGCTCCTTAGTGGGCTAATGTTCTTCACAGTTCCTAAGTGGGCTAATGTTCTACATGTATGACATGGTCCCTCCCAACCCTGCAGAGAAGCGAGACGTTGACCTGGAGCTCTTGCCACACAGGAAGTGAAGTTGTGTGTGACGGGTTATGTGTGACGGGTTGTGTGAGACGGGTTGTGTGTGACGGGTTGTTTGTGAACACGACCTAAAGAGGGAAGTTGCACATCTGTTCTAAGCGCAGGTCTAACAGTTGTCTGTAAACAACAACAACAATTAACAGT
>NW_024879841.1:0-50000 GCF_900700415.2 Clupea harengus | reverse complement strand
ACATGGAGCTTTACATCTTAGACTTGCCTCAAGTGGCTGCCTAGTTTTACCTAAAGCGTGGAAAGAAAGAAAGCGAACTTAGGAGTTAAGTACAAAAAAACTCAAAAATACCTAAACCTTGGGAATAACACAGAGCAAATGACTAACCTTGGAATGCCAAAGGAGCAGGGGAGAGAATATTCCGGAGCTTGAGTTGAGTTCTGTCCATTCAAGATGAGCCCAGACAACAAGTGAGGGGCGTGAGGAGTTTAAGGGGCGTGGGGGGGGGGGGGAGTTGAAGTGGAGTGGGGGGGAGTGGGGGGGAGTTGAAGTGGAGTGGGGGGAGGGGAGTGAGGAGTTAAAGTGGAGTGGGGGGGGGGAGGGAGGAGTTGAAGTGGAGTGGGGGGGGGGGGAGGAGTTGGAGTGGAGTGGGGGGAGTTGAAGTGGAGTGGGGGGGTGGGGTTGAAGTGGAGTGGGGGGGGGGGGAGTGAGGGGGGGGGGTTGAAGTGGAGTGGGGGGGGGTGGGGCGTAAGGAGTTGAGTGGGGACGTGACGGAGGGGAGTTGGATCCAGAGGGGGCGTGGCAGGAGTAGGGCTCAGTGCCGGTGTGACTACGTGCTACATGTAGCTTAGCATCTTAGACTCGCCTCAAGTGGATGCCTAGTTTTACTTAAAGCGTCATTGTGCAACAACAATAGCAACAAAGAGAGAGAAAATGAGAGAAAAGTCTCTGGTTGAACTTGAACACTTTCAGGAAACGCACCCCTGCACTCCCCACAGCACCCAGCACCCGAGCCACAAGTGTTTCATCTCCGACTAAAGACTGAGCACAAAGCATCCTGATCACGGGATAATGGGGAATCTCACACACACTATTTTCAGTGTCAACTCCAATTGACCACGAATATAGGATCATTGAACATTAAACATTAATCTGTTCTCATCGGTCATGTTTATTATCAATAGAATTAAGGGAATATTAATAACAACATTCTTCATACATTACTAACACTACTGACTAATGATACTGACTACTAATTGTTTTTTGTTATTTAATAAAACATACATATTGCTTCAAATAGCAACGTGATGCAAGTAGTATACAAGGGAGAGGGAAATACTACTTTGGTACTGTGGAAAGGAGCTGTTGGACAACTACTATATATCATATATGCAGTGACTTCAACATGTCACTAATCATTCCAGTAACTAAAGAGAAATCATTTTTACATCAGATGTAATTATTTGTTTTATACACAGTGTAGAGGAATATTTAATGTGGAATAAAATGTGAATGGATTCATGAGTCTAGATCTTTATGTTGATATGTTTACAGTTTGGATCTTTCTGAAGTCTAGAGAACAGCTGCAGTGCTGAGGGTCCAGGCTGATTCCCATCCAGATGAAGCTCTCTGAGGGCTGATGGGTTTGATCTCACTGCTGATAGTAAAGATCTAAAGCCTTCATCTGTAATACTGCAGGACTTTAGGCTGTAGAGAGAAAGAAGGAAAGACTCTATTAGATCAGCTGTGTGTGTGAGTGTGTTTATGTGTGTGTGTGTAAGTGAGTGTGTCAATATTTGTGTGTGTGTAAGTGTGTGTGTCTGTGTGTGTGAGTGTGTGCAAGAATGTGTGTATGTCTGTCTGTTCTTGTAAGTGTGTGTGTTTGCAAGTATGTGTGTGTGTGTGTGTGTGAGAGAGTGTTTATGACTGTGTGTTTTTAAGTGTGTATGTGTAAGTGTGTGTGTGTGTGTGTGTGTGTGATAAAGATGGAAAAGGACAGTGATAAGAAGTTTACTGCTGAATTAATATTATCCCTTTACATGTGAAGAGCATGATAATTTGTCACTTTGTCACTGTCAAATTCACTGATAGCAACTCAGTATTTGGTGTTGTGATACTCACATTAGTTTCTCCAGTTTACAGTTGGGATCCTCCAGAAGAGAAGAAAGATGCTTCACTCCTGAGTGTCCTGCTTTACTCCGTCTCAGCGCAACCTCTCTCATGTGTGAGGGGTTTGATCTCAGTGCTGATGCAAGAGAACTGAAGCCCTCTTCTGTAATACTGCAGTATGACAGGCTGTAGAGAGGAAAGGAAAACATTATTTACTGTATATCCTATTAGACAAAAATTGTTTCATGTATGTTAGTGTGTTTGTAAGTTTGTGTATGTCTGTTTGTGTGTGTGTGTGTATATGTGTGTGTAGGAGCCATTTCTGTATTTATTTTATACGTAATTTTAATGCTTGCATTTATTTCTATTGTCTGAGAATTTGTGCCCTCTACAGGTCAAAAGGCATATAAATAGGAGAGTGACCTGTGGGAGGTGCGGCTGACTAGGAACACACAGCTTTTGACCTTGCTGATTGATTATTTTGCTGGAGGATAGGCCTCGCTGTTTTTTGTGCTCTGAAACTTTATTTACTACCAACAAGTTGTACCATCCATTTTGTTAATAAACCAACCACTTGGAACTGTACTTGGACCGCTTTGGATTTCATTTATTTTCACAACACAAGCGTCAAAGAACCCCCAGTCAACACCACCAACGTGACAAACAAAGGGACAATCAGGATAAATGGTCACTATAGTGTGTTTGTATGTTTGTTAGTATGTGTGTGTGTGTGTGTGTGTGTGGGTGTGTGTGTGTGTGTTAGCGTGTTGGTGTGTATGTGTATGTGTCTATTTGTTTGTAAGTGTTTGCGTAAGTGTGTGTGTGGGTTTGTAAGTGTGTGTGTGTAAATGTGTGTGTAAGTATGTGTCTGTGTGTGGGTGGGTGTGATAAAGATGGAAAATCAGAGCGATAAAAAGTGTTTACTGGTGGATTAATAGTGACCCTTTACATGTGAAGAGCATGATAAGTCACTGTCACTATCAAATTCACTGATATCAACTCAGTTTTTGGTCTTGTGATACTCACACTAGTTTATCCAGTTTACAGTTGGGATCCTCCAGAAGAGAAGAAAGATGCTTCACTCCTGAGTCTCCTGCTTTACTCCCATCCAGCCGTAGATCTCTCATGTGTGAGGGGTTTGATCTCAGTGCTGATGCAAGAGAACTGAAGCCCTCTTCTGTAATACTGCAGTTTGTCAGGCTGTAGAGACGAAAGGGAAAACATTATTTACTGTATATCCTATTAGACAAAAATTGTTTCATGTATGTTAGTGTGTTTGTAAGTTTGTGTATGTCTGTTTGTGTGTGTGTGTGTATATGTGTGTTTGTATGTGTGTTAGTATGTGTGTGTGTGTGTGTGTGTGTGTGTGTGTGTGTGTAAGCGTGTTGGTGTGTATGTGTATGTGTCTATTTGTTTGTAAGTGTTTGCGTAAGTGTGTGTGGGTTTGTAAGTGTGTGTGTGTAAATGTGTGTGTAAGTATGTGTCTGTGTGTGGGTGGGTGTGTGTGTGTCACTGTCACTGTCAAATTCACTGATATCAACTCAGTATTTGGTCTTGTGATACTCACCCTAGTTTCTCCAGTTTACAGTTGGGATCCTCCAGAAGAGAAGAAAGATGCTTCACTCCTGAGTCTCCTGCTTTACTCCCACTCAGCCACAGCACTCTCATGTGTGAGGGGTTTGATCTCAGTGCTGATGCAAGAGAACTGAAGCCCTCTTCTGTAATACTGCAGTTTGACAGGCTGTAGAGAGAAAGAAGGAAAGACTCTATTAGATCAGCTGTGTGTGTGAGTGTAATTGTGTGTGTGTGTGTGTGTGTAAGTGAGTGTGTAAATATATGTGTGTGTCTGTGTGTTTGTAAGTGTGTGTTTTTAAGTGTGTGTGTGTATGTGTGTGTGTGTGTTTGAGAGTGTTTATGTCTGTGTTTTTAAGTGTGTGTGTGTAAGTGTTAGTCTGTATGATTGTGTGTGTCTGTGCGTGTGTGTGTGTGTCTGCACATGTGTGTGTGTGTGTGTGATAAAGATGGAAAAGGACAGTAATAAGAAGTTAACTGCTAAATTAATAGTCACCCTTTACATATGAAGAACATGATACTTCACTATCACTGTCAAATTAACTGATAGCAACTCAGTATTTGGTCTTGTGATACTCACTGTAGTTCCTCCAGTTTACAGTTGGGATCCTCCAGAAGAGAAGAAAGATGCTTCACTCCTGAGTCTCCTGCTTTATTCCCTCTCAGCCACAGATCTCTCATGTGTGAGGGGTTTGATCTCAGTGCTGATGCAAGAGAACTGAAGCCCTCTTCTGTAATACTGCAGTTTGTCAGGCTGTAGAGAGGAAAGGAAAACATTATTTACTGTATATCCTATTAGACAAAAATTGTTTCATGTATGTTAGTGTGTTTGTAAGTTTGTGTATGTCTGTTTGTGTGTGTGTGTGTATATGTGTGTGTAGGAGCCATTTCTGTATTTATTTTATACGTAATTTTAATGCTTGCATTTATTTCTATTGTCTGAGAATTTGTGCCCTCTACAGGTCAAAAGGCATATAAATAGGAGAGTGACCTGTGGGAGGTGCGGCTGACTAGGAACACACAGCTTTTGACCTTGCTGATTGATTATTTTGCTGGAGGATAGGCCTCGCTGTTTTTTGTGCTCTGAAACTTTATTTACTACCAACAAGTTGTACCATCCATTTTGTTAATAAACCAACCACTTGGAACTGTACTTGGACCGCTTTGGATTTCATTTATTTTCACAACACAAGCGTCAAAGAACCCCCAGTCAACACCACCAACGTGACAAACAAAGGGACAATCAGGATAAATGGTCACTATAGTGTGTTTGTATGTTTGTTAGTATGTGTGTGTGTGTGTGTGTGTGTGGGTGTGTGTGTGTGTGTTAGCGTGTTGGTGTGTATGTGTATGTGTCTATTTGTTTGTAAGTGTTTGCGTAAGTGTGTGTGTGGGTTTGTAAGTGTGTGTGTGTAAATGTGTGTGTAAGTATGTGTCTGTGTGTGGGTGGGTGTGATAAAGATGGAAAATCAGAGCGATAAAAAGTGTTTACTGGTGGATTAATAGTGACCCTTTACATGTGAAGAGCATGATAAGTCACTGTCACTATCAAATTCACTGATATCAACTCAGTTTTTGGTCTTGTGATACTCACACTAGTTTATCCAGTTTACAGTTGGGATCCTCCAGAAGAGAAGAAAGATGCTTCACTCCTGAGTCTCCTGCTTTACTCCCATCCAGCCACAGCTCTCTCATGTGTGAGGGGTTTGATCTCAGTGCTGATGCAAGAGAACTGAAGCCCTCTTCTGTAATACTGCAGTTTGTCAGGCTGTAGAGACGAAAGGGAAAACATTATTTACTGTATATCCTATTAGACAAAAATTGTTTCATGTATGTTAGTGTGTTTGTAAGTTTGTGTATGTCTGTTTGTGTGTGTGTGTGTATATGTGTGTTTGTATGTGTGTTAGTATGTGTGTGTGTGTGTGTGTGTGTGTGTGTGTGTGTGTGTGTGTGTGTGTGTGTGTGTGTGTGTGTGTGTAAGCGTGTTGGTGTGTATGTGTATGTGTCTATTTGTTTGTAAGTGTTTGCGTAAGTGTGTGTGGGTTTGTAAGTGTGTGTGTGTAAATGTGTGTGTAAGTATGTGTCTGTGTGTGGGTGGGTGTGTGTGTGTCACTGTCACTGTCAAATTCACTGATATCAACTCAGTATTTGGTCTTGTGATACTCACCCTAGTTTCTCCAGTTTACAGTTGGGATCCTCCAGAAGAGAAGAAAGATGCTTCACTCCTGAGTCTCCTGCTTTACTCCCACTCAGCCCCAGCTCTCTCATGTGTGAGGGGTTTGATCTCAGTGCTGATGCAAGAGAACTGAAGCCCTCTTCTGTAATACTGCAGTTTGACAGGCTGTAGAGAGAAAGAAGGAAAGACTCTATTAGATCAGCTGTGTGTGTGAGTGTAATTGTGTGTGTGTGTGTGTGTGTAAGTGAGTGTGTAAATATATGTGTGTGTCTGTGTGTTTGTAAGTGTGTGTTTTTAAGTGTGTGTGTGTATGTGTGTGTGTGTGTTTGAGAGTGTTTATGTCTGTGTTTTTAAGTGTGTGTGTGTAAGTGTTAGTCTGTATAATTGTGTGTGTCTGTGCGTGTGTGTGTGTGTCTGCACATGTGTGTGTGTGTGTGTGATAAAGATGGAAAAGGACAGTAATAAGAAGTTAACTGCTAAATTAATAGTCACCCTTTACATATGAAGAACATGATACTTCACTATCACTGTCAAATTAACTGATAGCAACTCAGTATTTGGTCTTGTGATACTCACTGTAGTTCCTCCAGTTTACAGTTGGGATCCTCCAGAAGAGAAGAAAGATGCTTCACTCCTGAGTCTCCTGCTTTATTCCCTCTCAGCCACATCTCTCTCATGTGTGAGGGGTTTGATCTCAGTGCTGATGCAAGAGAACTGAAGCCCTCTTCTGTAATACTGCAGTTTGACAGGCTGTAGAGAGGAAAGGAAAACATTAATTATTTCTTATTAGACAAAAGAAATTAAAACAAAATAATAATGAAAGAAAATGTACATATATTATGTGTGTGTGACTAAGTGTTTATGTATGAGTGTGTGTTTGTAAGTGTGTATGTCTGTGTGTGTGTGTGTAAGTATCTGTGTAAGTGTGTTTGTCTGTGTGTGTGTGTGTGTGGGTGTGCTTGTAAGTGTTTGGTAAGTAAATGCTTGTGGGTTTGTAAGCTTATGTGCATGCGTGTGTAAATGTGTGTGCATGTGTTAGTGTACGTATGTGTGTGTGTGTGTGTGTGTGTGTGTGTAAGTGTGTGTAATTTTGTGTAAGTGTTTGTGTGTGTGTGTGTGTGTGTGTGTGTGTGTGTGTGTGTGTGTGTGTGTGTGTGTGTGTGTGTGTAATAAAGATGGAATCTCTGAATGATTAGAAGTGTTTACTGGTGGATTAAGAGCATGATAAGTCAATGTCACTGTCAAATTCACTGATATCAAATCAGTATTTGGTCTTGTGATACTCACTGTAGTTCCTCCAGTTTACAGTTGGGATCCTCCAGAAGAGAAGAAAGATGCTTCACTCCTGAGTCTCCTGCTTTACTCCCACTCAGCCACAGCACTCTCATGTGTGAGGGGTTTGATCTCAGTGCTGATGCAAGAGAACTGAAGCCCTCTTCTGTAATACTGCAGTTTGACAGGCTGTAGAGAGAAAGAAGGAAAGACTCTATTAGATCAGCTGTGTGTGTGACTGTAATTGTGTGTGTGTGTGTGTGTGTGTGTAAGTGAGTGTGTAAATATATGTGTGTGTCTGTGTGTTTGTAAGTGTGTGTTTTTAAGTGTGTGTGTGTATGTGTGTGTGTGTGTTTGAGAGTGTTTATGTCTGTGTTTTTAGTGTGTGTGTGTAAGTGTTAGTCTGTATAATTGTGTGTGTCTGTGCGTGTGTGTGTGTGTCTGCACATGTGTGTGTGTGTGTGTGTGTGTGATAAAGATGGAAAAGGACAGTAATAAGAAGTTAACTGCTAAATTAATAGTCACCCTTTACATATGAAGAACATGATACTTCACTATCACTTTCAAATTAACTGATAGCAACTCAGTATTTGGTCTTGTGATACTCACTGTAGTTCCTCCAGTTTACAGTTGGGATCCTCCAGAAGAGAAGAAAGATGCTTCACTCCTGAGTCTCCTGTCTTATTCCCTCTCAGCCACAGATCTCTCATGTGTGAGGGGTTTGATCTCAGTGCTGATGCAAGAGAACTGAAGCCCTCTTCTGTAAAACTGCATTTTGACAGGCTGTAGAGAGAAAAGGTTAAACAAAATCCATTTTAGACAAACAATATGAAAAGGAATGTGTTTGTAAGTAAGTAGGTATGAGTGTGTGTGTGTGTGTGTGTGTGTGTGTGTGTGTGTAATAAAGATGGAAAAGGACAGTGATAAGAAGTTTACTGCTGAATTAATATTATCCCTTTACATGTGAAGATACTCAATGTTGTCTTCTGAGCTTTCACTAAAGTCATGGTCGTACTGCTGCAACAGTAGCTCCTCCAGGTTTGCAACAGAAACTCTGTTTGCTGTGACTTAAGGACAGCTATCCATGCGACATCCATTTAGAGGACTTTTTACAAATGTTAGATTTAGGTGAATTTCAGACACCAGACCATAACTTCACATATCAGACCACATCTCAATTAGACCCCTCCTCTCAGTTTGAATACACCAGACCTGAAGGCATCACACATGGTTCCTGGCCTTTTGTCTATATTAGGAGCCATCACACATGGTTCCTGGCCTTTTGTCTATATTAGGAGCCATCACACATGGTTCCTGGCCTTTTGTCTATATTAGGAGCCATCACACATGGTTCCTGGCTTTTTGTGTGTCTTGGAGCCAGAACTATTAGACTCTGATTGTTGGATTTTGTCTACAGCCACGACAAGATGGTTGAAGCCAAACATATTAGCATCTATATGGCCCTACCTGGCTATAGTCCTTGGTCAAAGCTAGACCTCCCCTTTTGACCTCCAGACACACCCGACCCCTCCCCTTGCACAAATGTCATTGTAAATATGATAATTCTACATTATAAGAACTGTACATTTCTATAATGTAAAGACCTTTCCTCGCAGAAGAAGACGAGCCTCGTGGCACACCACCGTGCTGTGCCGAGGTTACCATGACTAGTGTCTGAATAAACATGTTCTTTCACTAAGCCGTCTTCCACAAGTCTCTTATTCCAAACAAGCTAACTTGAATCAAGTCCGGGCCTTGGCAGTTTCATCAGGGAATTTGGTTATAACTGCGTGTGGCCCATCTCCTTGGCTGTTGACCACTTCCCACGGTTCATTGTGTAGTGGAATGTCAGGCCACTAGGGTGCGCTTGACCATTGAGTAATGATGTACGAAGCTGGATATAGTTAACACTACTGAGTCCGAGCCTGTTTTTCACTCTCTTAGGTAGTCTGCCATGCCTTGATATTTGTGTTTATTTCACCTAACTAAAAACATTGAGGCAAAAGTGGCATGTATGATTATATTCTAGAATACCTCAGCAATAATAACATGGGAATGAAAGGAATGTAGTAAAAAAAGATTTAATTTAAATCAAATCTAAACAAACCCTTCCAAAAACATACTTTCAGAGGTGCTCAGACTTTGTACAAAAATACATTGTAAAGATTTTGGAGCAAGGCTTTTGAACTCTGAACTTTGTAAACATAAGTGTTAGTTTTACAAAGGTGAGTTTAGCATTTAGAAAGTGTGTGTGGTTTCACTACTATATATTTATAATTTTAGAGTGACCTGTACCTTTTCAAAACTAGTGTCCCTACAAATGCATATTGATGAGTTAGGTGTAAACACACCTGGGACACCTCAGACAAGAACAATGGCCCTTACCTAATGGCCCTGGAATGTCTTTGTGGCCCGTACCCCCCACAGGATTTCTTGACACACCATGGCCCAATAGAGATCACTGAATTACCATACCCTTATCATATGAATAGCTGTCATTTGCTAATGGGCGGGTCGTTAGGAGCTGAAACCTCACTCAGAGACTGAAAAGTGCAAGAGACTAGTCCTATTCTCCTTACAAAGTGCTTATTTAGATTTTTGTTTCAAACTGTGTAAATTTTAAAAGAAAAGGGTTCAAGGTTTCTGGGGGTTTAATTTCTGTGTCTCTCCGACAAAAACTGGCTGAGCTTTAAAAGCAATTCCCCATAAAAACCACCATATCCCTGCACAGGGAGCGTGGACTTCAATGGGTTAATAAAGTATGTGTGCTGCTGAAGAATACATGCCGTCGTTGCTGTCTGGTCTAACAGAGCTAGTTCACATCATACCATTGCACATGGTGTCAAAAGATGGTGATGATAATGTGAGTAAAACGAAAGTGCAATTGGAGCTGTCAGGAAGACGTTAGAATTTGCCTGCAGTGGTGATTTAGCAAGTTGCTAAGCAAGAGAACTAGCTGCTAGCTCGTTGACTTGTCCTCATAATAAAAGGAGAGGGATATCGTCAGATTCATATGTCAGAATGGACCAGATATTTTCGATACCGCCCCCGGCAAGCTTCAATTTTGATGAGCCAAACAGTTGGACGCAATGGCTACGGCGCTTCGAGCGATTTAGGATAGCTTCTGGACTAGCAGAAAAGACTGAGGAGTACCAGGTCAACTCGCTACTATACATTATGGGGGAGAAGAGTGACGACGTTTTGTACACGCTGACATTGAGTGACGCTCAGAGAAAGAAATATGAAGATGTGTGCAAAGCCCTGAGTGAGTATTTCATTGGAAAACACAATGTCATTTATGAGAGAGCCAAATTTAATAGCAGATATCAACAGCCAGGTGAAACAGCGGAAAGTTTTATCACTGATGTTCACAAGCTCGCGGAGCATTGTCAATATGGCGTTCTGCTGGAAGAAATGATAAGAGATAGGATCGTAGTTGGAATCAGAGATGCCAAACTGTCAGAGAAGTTGCAATTAGATCCTAATCTCAGTAAAGAAACAACAGCCACTGATTAGACAAAAAACTGAAATAAAGGATCAAATGTGGATGCAATGTCTACACGAAAACCAGGGAAATTTCAGATGTCGGCGCCAACATAGAAAAATTACACAGAAAATTGTAAAAGATGCGGGAAAAGCCTTCAGCACTCATGGAAACAATGTCCAGCTAGGGAGGCAGACTCTAGAAGATGCAATAGGAAAGGCCATTTCGCGGTGGTGTGTCGATCAGGACAGCGAGTGGAGGCTAGTCAGGAAACGGCAGAAGGTGCGTTCATGGGAACGATTCAGTGTCAGAAACAAGACATATGGAAGCAGGATATTCAAATGAATGGAGTACTTGTTAATTTCAAGTTAGATACAGGAGCGGCAGTCACCGCCATACCAGAATCCGTGTACTCAAGAGGCAGAGATGGTGAACTGCAAAAAGCACAGCGATTGATATGTGGCCCCAATAACCAACCATTGACGGTACTGGGCACATTTAATGCATGTCTTAAAAAGGGCAAACAGAAAACAGAGCAGGAAATATTTGTAGTCCAGGATCTAGTGATGCCACTGCTAGGTCTCCCTGCTATTCAGAGTCTACCACTGCTCCAGCAGGTGGCAGCAGTCCAAGCCATGGGAAACAAATTTAAGACCATGTTCCCAAAGGTTTTCTTAGGCTTAGGGAAGCTACAAGGTAGCTATAAGATTGAGTTAGCAGACGTGCAATGCCATATGCCCTATCAGCTCCTAGACGTGTAGCATTACCTCTCATGGATAAAGTGAAGTCAGAGCTCCATAGAATGGAAACTATGGGCGTCATCCGAAAAATCCAAGAGCCGACTGAGTGGTGTGCGGGGATAGTGGTTGTCCCGAAGCCTAACGGAAACATCAGGATCTGTGTAGATCTAACGAGGCTCAATGAAAGTGTGCGTCGCAAGAGACACATACTGCCAGCTGTGGATGAAACTCTAGCAAAGGTAGATGGAGCCATAGTTTTCTCAAAATTGGATGCCACTTCAGGATTTGACATATTATTGTTCGGCAATGATGAAACTGAGTATGACAACAGGCTGTGTGAGGTCCTCAGGAAGTTTAAGAGCGCGGGGATGACCCTGAATGAAAAATGTGAGTTTGTAGTGAAACAAGTGAAATTCCTGGGACATAAAATCAGTGCTCAGGGGATAGAGGCTGATCCAGACAAAATTAAAGCAATTCTGAACATGCCCGAACCACAAAACATTGAAGGCGTGAGGCGCTTCATGGGTATGGTGAATTATGTAGGCAAGTTTTCACCTCATCTGCCCACTCTCACAAAACCCCTAAGAAACTTGCTTAAGAATGACTGCACATGGACGTGGGACATTCAACAAAAGACTGCTTTTGAGGCAGTTAAGGAAGAGCTGAGTTCACCAACTGTCTTAGCTCAATACAGTTCAAAGAGAGAAAGACTTGTCTCAGCGGATGCATCGTCTTATGGCCTGGGAGGAGTGTTGATGCAGAGACAGTCAGATGGAGAATTCAGACCAGTGGTGTACATATCCAGAAGTCTAACTCTCACAGAAGCCCGATATGCACAAATTGAGAAGGAGGCCCTTGCTCTGACCTGGGCGTGTGAGCGACTGAGTGCCTACCTCCTGGGATTAGACTTTACCGTACGTACAGACCACAAGCCTCTCATCTCATTGCTAGGCACCCGTCCGCTGGATGATTTACCTCAACGTATTCTCAGATTCAGATTGAGAATGATGAGATTCACATACAAAATCATTCATGTGCCAGGAAAACAGCTGGTGCTAGCTGACACGTTGTCACGAGCACCCCTTGGACCTGAAAACAGCACAGAATGTGACAACCTGGAAAGAGAGTGCCAAGTCTACATTGACCACGTCATGGAACATATGAAGAAACCTAGAAAGACAGATAGAAACTTGCCTGCAAGATGTAAAATCTTGGATGGCTAACAACTTCCTGCTCCTCAACTCTGATAAAACTGAAGTTATGCTTGTAGGCCCCGATCAATTGAGAATGACACTATCTAGCCATCTATCCACACTCGATGGCATCCCAACACCCAATACTAGCATCAAAAACCTTGAGGTAACTATCAACCAAGACCTCCTACTTGACTCACACATAAAACAGATCTCAAAGACATAATTTTTTCATTTACGCAATATTGCCAAAATTAGAAAAGTCCTCTCCCTCCAAGATGCAGAAAAACTAATCCACGCATTTATTACTTCCCGACTAGATTACTGCAATGCTCTCCTGTCCGGAGGCAGCATCAACTCAATAAAGAGCCTTCAACTTATACAGAATGCTGCTGCCCATACACTCACCAGAACTACAAAATATGAGCACATCTCACCTGTACTTGCCTCTCTGCATTGGCTCCCTGTCAAAAGTAGAATTGATTTCAAAGTACTCCTGCTAACATACAAAGCCCTAAATGACCTGGCTCCAAACTACCTTAAGGAATTATTTGTTCCCTACTGCCCTCCAAGACCGCTCCGTTCCCAGAGTGCAGGCCTCCTTGTAATTCCAAGAATATCAAAAACCACAGTAGGAGGCAGAGCCTTTAGCTACCGAGCCCCCCTCCGCTGGAATAATCTCCCTGCCTCCATTCGAGATGCAGACACCCTACCGATATTCAAATCGAGACTAAAGACATTCCTCTTCAGTGCATCCTATAGCCATAAGTAATTGCGTCAACTAAGCCTAACCTTAACTAAAAATACGCAGCACATACACACGTAGGGTACACACCCACTCTGCCCCCGATCGTCTTGGGTGGGCCTAGGGGCTGAGCAGGGGGGAGAGACAACAAGGCCAATCCCGGCATGGAGGTTGCTCTGCCCATTCTGGTGGCGCGCCTCTCATCTCTCACTACTGTGATGCTTTTCCATAGGGCCACTTGGTAGATCCTCCACCAAGTCAACGGAAGGTAAATACAAGGTAAATTACAAGGTAAAACAGTTCACCAAACTGTTAGGAAAGGATAATTAGCCATTAGACAGATTAGCCAACCGAAAACCGAATTTCGCCCGAAATAGCAACCGCTAGCAGACTCAAAAAACATATGCAACTAAATATTTTACCCTATTACATAAACCAAACAAATCTAAACACATGTAATACCCCTCTAATCAACTAAACTGGACTAAAATCTAAATAATATACTAAATAATATTCCCTTACACCTAGCTAGGCAGCCTCTCTCCCTCTCTCTCTCTCTCTCACTCTCTCCCTCTCCTCTCATATCACATTGCTAATGCTTATAATAATACTGATAAAATGGCCATATTGCCTACTGTAAATCTACTACCCAAAGGTATCTCGTTATCTGTTTCTGAAATAAATGTCTACTAACAAAAATGTTCTCTCTCCCTTGTAGCATGTTCCAATTGCTGATGGAAGTGGAAACATTGCTCCTCACCCCCATTACTCCTCAACTACGCATATGGACAGCCAAACTCTACCCACTCACTCTGTTCTTTTTCTTTCTCTCCTAATCCAGACTATCTTCGCTATGGGACGCTGCTGTAGTCTCTCCACCCGGTCTACCCGTAGAAACCCTCGGCCAATTGCACCCACCGCCACGCACTGCCGTACACTTACTCTACCTCATACCCTATGCTAGCATTTATATACAATATATAATATTGCCACCATCAACATGTTTCTCTGCTCCTACTCCCCTTACCCCTGTAACAGTAAACCTTTGAGCACAGTGTATACCCACTAAACTGGTCTTGTTTGTATCATGTATTTACCACCGGATGTCTGTATATATATATATTATGTACACCTACCAAATGCAGGATATGTACAACACCTGTTGTTTCCCATCCCCTTCTGCCACACAACCCTCCCCCCATCCCCCCTTTGTCAGTATTTGGACTCTGTTTCTGTTTTGACATGTGTTCTTGTTGTGGTAGCCATGTGCCTGTGTTGTGGTAGCCATGTGCTACCATGTGGTAGCCATGTGCTACCATGTGCTCCGCCCCTTGTCCTGTCTTTGTTCTGTTTCCACCTGTTCTGCTCCTCACCTGTGCCCAATGATTACCCTGCCTATTTAAGCCTGTCTTGCCTCATGTTCCCTGTCGGATTGTCGCAATTGTTGTGCTACCCTGTTCCGTGAGTTGTCTGTGTTTTTTGGAAAGTAACTTTGCCTGCTTAAGTCTCCTTGAAGGAATACTTTTTTGAACTGTTAGCTTACAGAAGCTTTTTGTGTTTTTTGGCGTGGAAGCCTACAGTGGTCGTGTGCCCTGTTTTTGTGTTTGCCTTTTTGATCCTCTGTTTTTTGTGGAATAAATCCTACTTTTATCGATCTGCGATTGGGTCCTCTTTTTGAAATCCTGACACCCTTCCTATCTCCACCCGGCCGACCTCAAGCAGATGGGTCCCCCCTTATGTGCTGTGGTTCTGCTTAAGGTTACTTCCTGACTAACAGGGAGTTTTTTCTTGCCCGTGTTGCCATTGTGCTTGCACTAAGGGGGTTCAGGCTCTGGGCTCTGTAAAGCGCCTAGAGACAATTGTATTGTTATGGCGCTATATAAATAAAATTGAATTGAATATACCTGCAACAAAAACAAAATGGGAACAGATCAAAAACATACAGAACAGAGATGGTACAACTCAGAGCATACACAGACAGAGGGTGGCCCGTGCAGAGGAAAGCAGTTCCTGAGCTTCTGCTACCGTATTGGCCATACAGAGCAGACATACATGTGGCTGATGGGATCCTCCTGAAGGGAGAACGAATCCTCATCCCAGCGCCGATGCGCAGAGAGATGCTCGAGAGAATACACCATGGCCATCAGGGCATGACAAAATGCTTTGCCAGAGCACAGCAATCCATGTGGTGGCCAGGGTTATCAAGAGACATCAGAGAGCTGGTGGAAAGATGCGAGGTATGCTGCCAATACTCTGCTTACCACACACCATTACCAGCTAGACCATGGCAGAGGTTAGCTGCAGACATCTTTCAGTGGGGGAAAGGACACTACCTGGTAGTGATTGACTATTTCTCCAGGTACATTGAAGTAGCCAATCTGCCGACCCTCACAACTGCAACCACAGTGGAGAGACTGAAAGTCATCTTTGCCAGATTTGGTAATAAGGTATTAATGACGGACAATGGGCCGCAGTTCGCCTCATCTGAGTTCTTAGCATTTGCCCAAGAATATGATTTTGAACATGTCACTAGTAGCCCCAGATACCCGTAGAGCAACGGGGAAGCGGAGAGAGCGGTCAGAACCGTGAAGCAGATACTGAGTAAGAATCAAGATCATCAGAAAGCTCTATTAGCCTACAGAACAACCCCATTAGCTCACGGAGTCTCACCTGCAGAACTTCTGATGGGACGAAAATTGAAATCTACAGTTCCAGTCCCACCACAAACTCTCAATCCAAAGTGGCCAGATCTCCAAGTTTTCAGAAGAAAAGACACAAAAAAAGAGAATCAAAAGGAAGCGTATGGAGCAAGACACAGAGCAAAAGAGTTGCCGATACTTGAACCAGGCCAGAGGGTATGGATCAGGACGGCAAAGACCACTGGAACAGTCCAAGAACCGGCATCATCTCCAAGATCATACAATGCTGAGACGGAGCTGGGAACGCTGAGAAGAAACCGGCCTCGGCTGACTGTTCCAGATACTGGCCAGCCGCAGGAAGACCAGCCCGACTCTAATGTGACTGTGACCAGATACGGGAGAGTCTCCCGCCCACCTGAAAGACTGGACTGGTAACACACACGCAACATTGTAGCTTAGTAGGCCTGCTGTGAAAAAGGGCAGAATAAACCGCTGTAGCAGAGTCAGAAGGTTTTGGTAGTCTACCCTTTCCTTCAAGTTTAGGAAAAGAAAAACACTAAAGAATGTTATACACATGTTTGATGGAAATGCATTATGCTAAATGTTTGGTTTGTTCTGTGGCCAGGTTATTGAGAGTTAAATGAAGTTTTAGCAGTAATATGGTTAATGACTAAAAGGGGGGGATGTAGTGGAATGTCAGGCCACTAGGGTGCGCTTGACCATTGAGTAATGAATGATGGACGAAGCTGGATATAGTTAATAAAGTACGTGTGCTGCTGAAGAATACACGCCGTCGTTGCTGTCTGGTCTAACAGAGCTAGTTCACATCATACCATTGTACACATTGCTGCCAATCAACAACTCCAGATTGGCTTTGACTGTAAGAAGGTTCACCTCCCTAAGGTAAGGAAATCTAGAGAGATCATCATTGGTGGGAATGCTACTTCTGTCTACTGGAATGCTTTCCTGAGTGTATATCTCTGGTAATGCAATAAAGTAGTTCTCATCTACAACAGAGATCTCTAACCCTGTGATGATGTCTGAGCTAACAGGCTTCTTCTGGGACATAGTTCAGAGCTAGATATTGGCCAACTGTCACTTAAGAAAACCTCTGTATTAATTACACATAGGAAGCACCTTTAAGTTGTTCAAAAGACTTAACTAGACTTCCATCCTCCAAAAAGAGAAGAATGCAGCTTATGGATGTAAATTAAAAAGAATGTAAAAGCATCCACTAACATCAGTCTCTGCAGTCTGCAGTGGGAATCCTCCAGTAAAGCACACAGCTGAGTCACTCCCAAGGCTTCTGGTATGAGCCCACTCAGATCCAGGCGAGTTATGAGTAAGGGGTTTGAACCCACAGCTGAAGCCACAGCAGCACAGGCTTCCTCAGCAGCACTCCCCTTCAGGAACCTGTACAAAAAGAGACAATAAACATATCTGTTGTCTGACACAAAACATCAAAACACACAAAAACATTACAACTTCTACCAAGGCAGCTCTTTGCAGAAATGAAAAAAGCAAGCTGATCAGTCACATATGTGTTTTTCTAATGGGAAAGGAAGCACTGCTACCCACTAGTATAGTCTATTGATTCAATAAGTCTGCTTGGCCTGGTGCAGCAGCTTTAAATCTAGCAGGCTGAGTTTTCACTGCAACAGCTGAGCTCATCCTGTCACTTTCAATATAATGTTCATCTATTGTCATTAGTGTCAACAGCTAAAATTATGAGGTGTGGCTATTAAATAAAGAGACGAATGCTTTAAGTCAATTGCAATGAAGAAGACTTGTTATAGTCATAGAACGTATATACTCGTAATAACAGTCACAATATTTTATGTATTTGAACCTCTTTGTAATATTCTTGGTCTTGATATACATTTACCTGAGATTTTTCAGTTTACACTGCGGGTCCTTCTTTAGGTCTAAAAGCAGTTTGACTCCTGATTTCCCTGGATCATTTCCTCTGAGATCCAGCTCTCTGAGATGATTGGGATTTAACCTCAAGGCTGAAGCCAGACTAGCATAGCCCTCCTCTGTGATACTGCAGTCTGAGAGTCTAGAGTGAAAATATAGTCATAATTCAGTCAAGGCAAACACAGAAAGACATTTGCAGTATATTTAAGGTAAGATTATTTTTGTAGATTATTGAGGGGATAAGTAGTTTACTACGTCAGGTACATTGGATTACAGAGCATTTGAAAGGTTGAAAATAATGCACACTGAGGTGGTATTCCCACCCAAAATGCAGTACTAAATGCATGGTGCTGTGGTCAAGGTGTCACGGAACGTCGGACGACACAGCCAGTACAGGGTTCACAGGGAAAAGCGAAAAAAAAAACACAAAAGCAACTCAGGATAAAAAAGTCCAAACGGGAACACACAAAAGATAAAAATCAAAAAACTATAACTCACAAAACATCAAAATGTGCGTTATAGTTTTTTGATTTTTATCTTTTGTGCGTTCCCGTTTGGACTTCATCCTGAGTTGCTTTTGTGTTTTTTTCCGTTTTTCCCTGTGAACCCTGTACTGGCTGGTTTCAATAAACTCCCACCTCCATGCAATCTCTGTGTTGTCCGACGTTCCGTGACACCTTGACCATAGCACCATGCATTTAGTAGTGTGCATTTTCCGTAGTGTGTGTGTATAAGTGTGTGTGAAATAAAGATGGAAAATCAAAGTGATAAGAAGTGTTTACTGGTGGATGATTAGTAGTCGCCCTTTACATGTGAAGAGAATGATAATTCTAACTGACTGAGACTGAGACTGAGACTGAGGCTGAGGCTGAGACTGAGACTGAGGTCAATGACGGTGTTGCTCCATAACCCGCCTTCTCCCGCCGTGCACAAATCGCACCAATTAATAAGACAGCTCCCTCACCACCTGCAGAGGGTGCACACTAATAAGACAGCTCCCTCACCACCTGCAGAGGGTGCACACTAATAAGACAGCACCCTTTACCACCTGCAGAGGGTGCACACTAATAAGACAGCACCCACACCACCTGCAGAGGGTGCACACACTAATAAGACAGCACCCTCACCACCTGCAGAGGGTGCACACTAATAAGGCAGCACCCTCACCACCTGCAGAGGGTGCACACTTGCCAATACAAATATACAAAAATGAATAGGTCATCAAAAGTACAATAAACTTAAATGCGGCTCCTACAGTGCGTGTGTGTGTGTGTGCAAATGTGTTAATATGCATATGTGTAAATGTGTTAATATGCATATGTGTAAGTGTGTGTGTAAGTGTGTGTGTGTGTGTGTAAGTGTGTGTGTGCATTTGTAAGTGTGTGTGTAAGTGTGTGTGTGTGTGTTTGTGTAAGTATGTGTGTTGGTGTGTGTGTGTGTGTGTGTGTGTGTGTCTGTAAGTGTGCATGTGTGTATGTGTATGTATGTGTGTGTGTGTGTGTTATAAAAATGGAAAATGGAAAATCAGAGTGATAAGAAGTGTTTACCGGTGGATTAATAGTGACCCTTTACATGTGAAGAGCATGACAAGTTACTGTCACTGTCAAATTCACTGATATCAACTCAGTATTTGGTCTTGTGATACTCACCCTAGTTTCTCCAGTTTACAGTTGGGATCCTCCAGAAGAGAAGAAAGATGCTTCACTCCTGAGTCTCCTGCTTCATTCCCATTCAGCCACAGCTCTCTCATGTGTGAGGGGTTTGATCTCAGTGCTGATGCAAGAGAACTGAAGCCCTCTTCTGTAATACTGCAGTCTGACAGGCTGTAGAGAGAAAAGGTTAAACAAAATCCATTTTAGACAAACAATATGAAAAGGAATACAATAATATATATATAAAATGTGTGTTTGTAAGTTTGTATGAATGTGTGTTTAAGAGTGCCTGTGTGTGTATATGTGTGTGTTAGTATGTACTGTATATGTGTAAGTGTAAGTTTGTGTGTGTGTGTGTAAGTGTGTGTGTGTTTGTAAGTGTGTGTGTAAGTGTGTGTGTGTGTGTTTGTGTAAGTATGCGTGTTGGTGTGTGTGTGTGTGTGTGTCTGTAAGTGTGCATGTGTGTATGTGTATGTGTATGTGTATGTATGTGTGTGTGTGTGTGTGTGTAATAAAAATGGAAAATCAGAGTGATAAGAAGTGTTTACCGGTGGATTAATAGTGACCCTTTACATGTGAAGAGCATGAGAAGTTACTGTCACTGTCAAATTCACTGATATCAACTCAGTATTTGGTCTTTTGATACTCACCCTAGTTTCTCCAGTTTACAGTTGGGATTCTCCAGAAGAGAAGAAAGATGCTTCACTCCTGAGTCTCCTGCTTTACTCTCATCCAGACACAGCTTTCTCATGTGTGAGGGGTTTGATCTCAGTGCTGATGCAAGAGAACTGAAGCCCTCTTCTGTAATACTGCAGTTTGACAGGCTGTAGAGAGGAAAGGAATATAAAATGAATATCCTTTTAGACCAAAAAAAATGGTATGAGAATAAAAAAAAATATATATATATTGTGTGTGTTTGTAAGTTGTTATGTATAGGTGTATGTTTGTAAGTGTGTGTATGTCTGTATGTGTGTGTGTGTGTGTGTGTTTGTGTGTGTGTAATTATGTTTGTAAGTGTGTTTGTGTGTGTGTGTGTAAGTGTGTTTGTCTGTGTTACGACCCACTGCGCCTCTACAGATGATGCAATGGCCATGCATGGCCTGTAGGACGTTTGGGACGACTGATGACTGATTACCCACACCTGACGAGGTGTAGGGAATAAAAGGATCAATGGACACCTGACTCTTTGGCTCAGGATATCGACGTCTAAACCCCTAGACACGTTGCCTTTGTATTTAGATTGTAGTGGACTAAATAAACACACATGCTTTTTGTAAGAAAACCGTTGTTGTCTGCCTCCGTTGTTATGTTGCGGTCACGAGCCGGCCGTAACATAATAATTGGGGACCTCGTCCGGGATCGTATTGTGTTCGGAGGCAGGATTGTAGGTGAGGGTATTCTAACTGTGTGTCGCTGAGTTAAACAGAGCAAACTCCTGTAGTTAAGAAATCTCCAGCTGTGTCGGGTGCGACGCTTCCTTCGGAGTACTGTTTTGTTATTTTCGTTTGTTATTTTTTGCGGTAATCCCGGGTGGGGGTACGCTTCGGGGTTTGGAAGTTTGACTGCGTCTATGGTCTGCTGCATTCCCGCGAGTTCAGCGTTTGAAGTTTGCCTCGAGCCTGGTAAGCCGTAGAAGACTAGCGAGGCGAAGTTAGTTTACATTCAACTAGGAGGGGAGTAGCTCAACGCCCAAAAAAAGGGATTGTTTGCCGGTGACGCACAGTGAGTGAAACTCACGAGGTTTGTTGTTTTTTCTTCCTTGAAGACCATTAGTTGATAAGTAATAATAAAGACGTGTTATTCAGTTAGTGGTAGTTGTGGTATTAGTTACCGCTGGGAAGTGATACAAGTTGTATTAGCTTAACTTGCTGCACATTAAGTTTAGAGGCTGTAGAGTGAAGCCCGATACTTATCCAGTAGCGGTGTGAGACTGGGCTATCGTGGCAAGCCATTTTGACTGTAAGGGATTGTGGAAAGTTTTGGGGAATCCTAGATTGCCTATAGTTTGGCATTGCCGCTGGTGGGTTATATTCTCTGTTAGTTAAGGCCCCGTCACACCATAACGTTCTGGTTAACGTTCTCTGAACTTTCTAATCGTTCAATTTCGAGCATTCTAGGGCGAGGTGGACACATCTGGCGTGTGACTAGTGAAAGAATAGCGTAGGACAGACGCATGACTAGCATGAGGAGCATGTGACAGCGACCAAGTGACGTGTCACTGGTGCGAGACAAACGTGTGCTGACGTGTCACTGGAGCGCGACAAACGATAAGTCAACCTTAGACGAGCGTGATGAGCGTGTGATTAAAGTGTGAATAATGACAGAATAGCATTTTGCTGGCGTGTGGGTTTAATGGTCAAACGGGTATAAAACGCTGGAAAATCATAGTGGATTCAGTTGATCTGAACAGTGAACATAATGCCGCCAAGACGACGAAAAGGTGTGAGGGGGGCTTCTGCTACTAGCGCTGCTGCAAGTAAGAAGAATACAAAGCCTCTTTCACTAGCAATGTCTTCGGACGAAGATTTACTGTTATTATTACTGTGATTTACAAAATAATGGGCGTTATTCCTGGGGTTTTATGTTATTAAAATAAATTATTTAAATTTGACACTGAATTTGTGTTTCTCAATGTTTATTATTAGAAAACATCAACACATCCACACACATTGTCCATGTCACAAGAGTCTTCATATCATATCCATCTGCCATGGAACAGCACCAGCTATAAAAGTGCTCAGCTATGTTCAAGTTCAGTACATTTACTTCATGCTGGGTTTAAGCAAGCATATATATCCTCCACTCCGCTTTTCGCTAGATTATGCAATGACCTTGCATGACATGATAGCATTGAATATGTAGATGTATAGTGCACAGAATAACGTTTGCAATGATGTAAGTTGCGTTTGTTGATCACGTATGGTTAATAACATATTAATTGTAGATGGGACATGATAAAATCAAGATCTTCCCTTGGTGAAAAAACTTTCGCCGATATCTTCGTACGAGAGATGGGTTAGTTGCTCAAATTTCCCTGGATCAAAGAGGACGTTAGTAGGCATGTACAAACTAAAAATTTGAACTGCGTTCTAGGCCAGATGGTATGAGGTGTAGACAGTGGTTTACATCTCTGTGTGTAGTTGGTGCTAAGACTCCTGTGTTAGTTAAATTGTATACTTATTGGTTTCCTCTGGTAGCACTATAGCTTCAGAGGTGGAGGACATTATTAGTGGGCCCTCTGAGGAGCGGTTAGAGACGTGTACAAAAGATCAGCTGGTAGCAGTCGCCGAACATTATGGAGCAGAGCTTAGTAGCCAGGTAAAGAGAAGCAAGCCTGCCATACTGAAGGTCATAAAAGCCTTTTTGATTGAGAGAAGTGTATTAATAACAAAACCAGAGGACCCACATAGTCCTGGAGTCTCTCTCTTCACTAGTGAAGCCTGACTGAAAGAGATGGATGTGGAACAAAAACGGCTGGAGATAGAACTAGAAATAAAAAAGTTAGAGTTCCAGAGGGAACAAGCCGAATGCGAACGCGAAGACAAGCTGCGCAAACGCAGACGCGAAGACAAACAGCGTGAATGCGAACGTGAAGACAGACTGCGCAAACAGGAACATGAAGACAGACTGCGCAAACAGGAACGCGAGGACCACCAGCGTGAACGCGAACGCCAGTTTGAATTAAGGGTTAGGTGTGTTCCTGATGCGGTGGCTACCTATCTGAATGAGCAGAGGGTTGCAACACTGGCTCACGCATCTCTATTGGCAGATGAGTTTGTGTTGACCCACCGAGGCATGCAGGGTAGAGATAGTGGTGATCAGGGTAGGTTCAGAGTTCCAGTCAAGGGCAGAGTGACAAGGCCTAACCCTGTGTCTAACCCTAGGGGTCATAGGAATTCGGCTGATTTAAACTATTGTATGAAGTGCTTTTGCTGTAAAAAGTCAGGGCACAAGATCTCTGAGTGCCATGCACTTAAGAAGAAGAAACTTAATTCTGTTGGATTCGAAAAAGCTAAAGAGGATAAGTCTGAGAAGACTAAAAGTCAGAAGCTTAACCTGAAAGAGCCGTCAGGAGAACTCCAAGCTACGTTCAAACTAAACGGTCAAGCCAACTGCAACTGAACCGTCTCAAACAAGAAGTTCTTGAGAAAGAACGACATTATGAGCGAGAACTCAAGTCATCTAAAGATGAGCGAAACAAGCTTCTGGGGGAGGCTAGCAAACGGGAAGATGACCTTCAGATCCTATCAAAGCAGGTTGGGGAACAGCTGGAGCATAAGGATAGGATACTGAAAGAAAAATCAGACATCATATCTTCTCTGGAGCAACAGTGGGAAAATGCACAGGAAGATTCTAAGGGGCAGATAGAGCAACTGAATGTTGAGCCTAAAGCCCAATATTTGGATAAGGGAAAGCTTATCCAAATGGACCTTGAAAGTTTTTCCAAGTTAAAGATTATTTTCATTTGGCTGTTGATGCCAGTGACTGTGTTGGTGTGGTACTTCCACAATTGGGCTCAGATGGTGTTGCACATCTGGCTATGGATTATTCCACTGTGGAGAAGGAGGCACTACCCCTTGTAATGGCAGAACAGTATATTGAGGTTTATTTGGATTCTGCCTCTGGTTTTGGCACGGTCTACACGGATTGAAGTCCTCTAGTGTTCATCGACCGCATGAGGAACTCTCATCAACGAATAATGCGCTGGAGTCTTATACTCAAGCCATATCCTTTACACATTAAATATATTTGAGGACTTGATAATATTATTTCTGATGCTCTCAAGAGCGTGAATCATTTTGTCTTGTGACCTGTATTCTCTTTGTTCCTAAAATTTCCCAGGGCCCTGGATGCTGGGGGAATGGAGTCTGCACAGGGTCACAGAGGGTCGTTTTTTTGTGTTTTTTAGGTTTCCTAGGGAAACCTTCTTGGGAGGGAGGTGTTACGACCCACTGCGCCTCTACAGACGATGCAATGGCCATGCATGGCCTGTAGGACGTTTGGGACGACTGATGACTGATTACCCACACCTGACGAGGTGTAGGGAATGAAAGGATCAATGGACACCTGACTCTCTGGCTCAGGATATCGACGGCTAAACCCCTAGACACGTTGCCTTTGTATTGAGATTGTAGTGGACTGAATAAACACGTGTGCTTTTTGTAAGAAAACCGTTGTTGTCTGCCTCCGTTGTTATGTTGCGGTCACGAGCCGGCCGTAACAGTCTGTTTAAGTGCATTTGTGTGTGTGTGTTTCTATGTGTTTGTAAGTTTGTGCGTAAGTAAGTGTGTGTGTGTAAGTGTGTGTGTGTATGTGTGTGTGTGTAAGTGTGTGGAATTGTGTGTAAGTGTGTGTAAGTATGTGTGTTGGTGTGTGTGTGTCTGTAAGTGTGCATGTGTGTGTGTGTGTGTTTCTGTAAGTGTGTATGTGTGTGTGTGTGTGCAAGTGTGTATGTCTTTGAAGGTGTGTGTAAGTTTGTGTGTGTGTGTGTTTGAGTAAGTGTGTGGGAGTGTGTGTGTGTGTGTGTGTGTGTGTGTGTTTGAGTAAGTGTGTGGGAGTGTGTGTGTGTGTGTGTGTGTGTGTGTGTGTGTGTGTGTGTGTGTGTGTGTGTTGTGTAATAAAGATGGAAAATCAGAGTGATAAGAAGTGTTTACTGGTGGATAAATAGTGACCATTTACATGTGAAGAGCATGATAAGTCACTGTCACTGTCAAATTCACTGATAATCAACTCAGGTCTTGTGGTCTTGTGATACTCACCCTAGTACCTCCAGTTTACAGTTGGGATCCTCCAGAAGAGAAGAAAGATGCTTCACTCCTGAGTCTTCTGCTTTATTCCCATCCAGCCACAGCTTTCTCATGTGTGAGGGGTTTGATCTCAGTGCTGATGCAAGATAACTGAAGCCCTCGTCTGTAATACTGCAGTCTCCAAGGCTGTAGATAGGAAAGGATAATATTATTATACAAAATAAAGGTGTGTGTGATCAGTACTGATTGCGAATGAAGTGCAGCTGGGAGTGTGAATGTGACTGAGGCAGTAGCAGAGGTGTGTGAGTTTAAAGTAAAAAAGGGGGGCGTGGCCGGAGCAGGGTTCAGCACAGACGTGACACAAGGTCCCATTGTTAATTAACTGAATTTAAGGATTTGGGTTTTAGTAACAACTCACGTAAGGAGAAAACATATCTGAGTCACCTAGTCATCCAGATTTTCCATGAAACAGTTTGTGACATTGTGGTTCCATGAAACATTTTATTTCCATCTGAGTGTTTGTTCCAAAATTTACTTGATATTAGTTTTGTAAACTGAGACAACGCCTGCTGTTCGTTCAGTGAGCTTTTATCATTGAAAGGAAGGATCTTGGTGGGTATCTTTCTCCATATTTTTCAACACATTTTTGTTTGAGAATACTCCGTGGTTAATTTTCACCAACTGAAGCACAGAAATAGAGACTATGGCTTCTTCCTCGAAATACTTCCTCGAAGTCTACACGTAGGACGCCTGCTGCTATTGACTCCGGTGGTGCTAGCCCATAACGACCTGAGTAGAATGCTAGCCTGGAAACCCTTTATGCTGAAGTGAGTCAAATTAACGCCACACTGCATACAGTCCCTTCGGATTGTGTCAATGATCAAAGGAACCACTGCTGAAATGAAAAGTGCTGTAAACGCTGCAAGAACGGCTGACTGAGGCGGAATATCCGACATTGAGGACACCACGCAGTTACTGGTGAGCGACCACGAGCTAAAGATCAAGCGCATAGACACCCTGTAGAACCGTGTGGAGGATTTAGAAAATAAAAGCCGTGTGAGACTGCTGGGTCTATCAGAGGGACTGACATTGGAGATCAATCAAACGGTACAGAGGGGAACAACAGAAATGCATTGAAAAGATCTTGTCAGAGGGACTGGGCGTGGATGTTGACAGTGAGTTTGAAAATGAAAGAGCACACCGCTCTCCTGGGTCTCGCCCGACTTATGATCATGTGGAGTGGTTGCAACATTTCCCTTTTCCCAGACATGACCAAGGAGCTAGCTGAGAGGAGGAAAGCTTTTTCAATGGCGAGACAACTGCTCTACCACAAGAAGGTGAAACTCAGGCTCGCTTTTCGAGCGACACTAGGAGTTACAGTACATTGAGGGGGAGGAGCAGAATGTTTTGTAAAGACGTAATTTCCTAGACCAATGAGGGAATAGGCGCCTGGAAGGTTTGGGTGGATTCGTCTCTCTTTGCTTTGCTGAAAAAGTAACATTTGTTAAAACATCTTTCTTATTATATTCATACTTAATCTGACTCCATTTTCTGTGTCTGACTCCACTCTTTTGGGAACCCAGTCTAAGCTCCTTGCTTTTTCTGTAGTTTTACTACCGGAATTGTAGGCTGATCTCCAACTCAATGCACCTATCGTCTGTATTTGAATTTCCTCCCTTACTCACTATTAACTGTGTTTTTCACTGGGATGGTGTCATTGAAGGATCTTGTCACGGCCGGCCGATTCCTTCTTGAAAAATCCGCAGACAAAACCCGCATCTAGTCTGAACTAACCCAGAGGTCCCACAGGTCTGTTACAGGGACATTTCAGCTTGTTAGATCTCCGTGGCTCAGTGACAGAGCGCCAGACTGCTTGTCCGCTCTATGTATGTCCTTTTGATCCAGTGCAGAGGCTGGTCCGCAATCCTAACCCTATATCATACAATTAACAGTTTATCTGCAGCATGTCTAGTCCAGTTGATTCTAGCCAGGAACCTCAAAAAGTGTGTTGTCCACTCTAGGTCTGTAACCAAATCCTAGTCAGTATTACCGGAACACCATAACCAGAATACCCATCAGTTAAGAATTTCACCAGAGGTCATAGTGGGTCAGAATTACCAATATATTACGTCAGCTACAAGTGACTACTACCAGTTACAATTTAACAAGTGTAAAGTGAAGAATAGAAGTTTAAACCACCACATGAAACATAAAAACACTAATAATTACCCCCATAGATGAGAGGTTTCTCAAGATGAGAATAACACATTAACAACTAAATGGAGGTAGTTCTCACCCAAAATTGGGGTGACCCCCCTCTAAAGTGAGATACCTTTGCACTCTCACAGAGACCAGAATTATCAGGTCTCTGATATCTATGTTTTAATTAATATATACAGCTGTAGAACTGAGACCATTTTCCTACTCAGACTGAGACCATTAAAATTAACCCAAACATGACAAAGAAATCATCTTACAATGCATATTTCACTTTAGCACTCTTACACTAATTTCTCTGCCCCTAGTTTCACCCCGGCCTGGAAAAGCACAGAGAGAGAACCAGACACATAGGTTTGAGAAAAGCGTCTCAGCAGGGGGTTGGAAAATCAACAATTGGGACAGTGCATCTCTGTAATGTTTGTTGGGGCCACCATAAACCAACACCCAGGCCCCACCAAATGAGAAGTTACTAGAGGAAGAATGCCATCTGTGATTTTCCACTGCAAAAATCCATTTCTGCCCTTTACAGTTTCAAGATGCAACAGAGGCTGTCAAGTTCATCGAGCAACAAATGACTGAGATGGAGAACAATGTTGAAGACAACTTGGACAGAGAATAAAAGCATGATGAAGATCTAAAAATTACAGAGAGAGTATGAGAGAGGTATGGTGGGGCTGGACAGTGTTTGTGTGGCTACAGAACTAGTCAGTCAAATATTCCACTGACCAAATTGATTTATTTCTGTTCTTTCTTTCTTCTGTTGGACTGATTTAACGAGTCCAGTTGATAGTTGGAGGCTTTTTTTTGTTACTGTGTTCTATACTGAAGAGGATAGGTTTAGGTTGACCAGTTTGGTCATGTTTGTTCACTTGAAAATGTCAGACATTTCCATTATACTCAGTAATGGTACACATGCCTTTGAATATAACATTGGTACAAGAATGCCAGATAAAATAGGATGGCAGTTATATGCCTATCCTTCCATTATTTTGTATTTTCTTATTACATGAATGGCAAATAATTCCTACGTTAAGGTAGTGTCCTGGAATATTAATGGTTGTGGGAATCCGGTGAAACGGAAGAAGGTGCTTTTATATCTTAAACATAAACAAGCTCGGTTAGCATTCATTTAAGAAAAATATTTTAAGGATGATGTGGCCAAAAAATGTAAAAGAGACTGGGTAGGGCAAGTTTATTATAGCTCCTTTTCCAGTAAGAAAAACGGAGTTCTTATTCTGGTTCATAAGAGGCTGAACCTCTCAGTGGTAAAGGAATCTAAAGATGGCAATGGAAGAAGGACATGTCTTGAAACCATCATAAATGGAACACACAACTAATATGTTATTTTGTAATAAGGTGTATAAGAAATACTGTCTGTGTGTCTGTAATAATGGGGATATTTGATCAAGAAATGAAACAGTTCAAATAATCCCACATAACTCATTCCTAGGGAATACTGAAGAATCCAAATGTCGTACCTGAGTGTCTCCAGTGCACAGTTTGGGTTCTCCAGTCCGCTACAGAGTTGTTGGACCCCAATATCTCCAATACTGTTGTCACTGAGATCCACATTTTTCAGTTTTGAAGATGCTTTGCTGAGGATACATGCCAGTGCTGTACAGCTCCTTTCAGTGAGCCCACAGCTATTGAGCCTTAAGGGGAAAACAGCCACCAGTGACTATAAGCTCAATGAAAAGGGCACTGCTGCAGTGTGCATATTAGTGTTGCTTTTAAACTAATTAAAAAAATCAGACAAAATGTTTTTCGCATATCAAAAGCTGACTAATTTGCATCTTTTATGCACATTCGTGAAAATTCGGCTAAACAAAAATGTGAATCAGTGCACTTTCATCATCTGTATTATGCAAACGTATTGGCATTATACCAGAACGGCAAGTTAATCAACCCCCCCTCTAGCAAATAGAATGTTATTACATTTTATACGAATTTCAAGTGTTTCCAGTCAGGGTATATTATTTGAATGGTCAAAATGTGCATTAAAAACTTGGATGGAAATCCAGGTAGTGTCATTAACCATACTTACTGAGCCTTCTGAGATTCCTCCACTACTGGCTGAAGCCTGAGGAAAGCTTCATCAGATCTGATGTACTTCTTTAAGTCAAACACATCCAGCTTCTGTTCTGATGTCAGCAGCACAAACACTAGAGCTGACCACTGGGCAGGTGAGAGTTCAGCTTCAGAAAGTGTCCCAGCACTCAGGAAGCTCTGGACCTCTTCCACTAAGGAGTGATCATTGAGCTCATTCAGACAGTGGAAGAGGTTGATCACCCTTTCTGATGAAGGAACATCCCTGATCTTTTCCTTAATGTAACTGATTGTTTCTTCATTGTCGATCTTATTTTGTCCTCTCTGTAGTAGGCCATGCAGGAGAGTCTGGTTAGACTCCAGAGAGAGGCCAAGAAGGAAACGGAGGAATAGGTCAAAGCGTCCATCTTCATGCTCCAAAGCTTTGTCCACAGCACTCTTGTGTAAGGTGGTCATGGATGTCTTTATTACAGGAGACCACCGACTCCCTGTCCAATCCCGATGCTTAATGAATGTTCCAGGAGTTTGGTGTCTGGATATTATGTCTTTCCTTTCAATTGCCATCATCAAAAACACATACAAAGCTGCAAGATACTCCTGGACACTTAAATGCACGAAGCAGAACACCTTCTCTTGATAAAGCCCTGATTCTTCTCGAAAGATCTGGGAGCATATGCCAGAGCATACTGCTGCCTCTCTGACATCCATGCCAGACTCTTTTAGGTCTTCTTCATAAAAAATCAGATTTCCCTTCTCTAACTGTTCATATGCCAATTTTCCGAGACCAAGGATAACTTTCTGGTTCCACTGTGGATCAAGGTCAGGCACATTTTCAAACTTTAGGCTCCTCTGTTTGGTTTGGAAAATAAGGAAATAGGTATACATCTCTGTCAAAGTCTTTGGAATCTGTCCACCTCCTGAATAACCAAAAATTACCGCAAGAACAGTGGCAGCAATCCAGCAAAACACTGGTATGTGGCACATAATGTGGAGACTCCTTGATAATTTGATGTGAGAGATGACTTTGCTGGCAAGATTCTGATCACTGATCCTTTTCTTGAAGTACTCCCCCTTCTGTGGGTCATTAAACCCTTGTACCTCTGTGATCCGGTCAACACACTCAGGCGGGATTTGATTGGCTGCTGCTGGTCGAGAGGTTATCCAAAGCAAAGCAGAGGGGAGCAGATTACCCTTGATGACATTAGTCAGGAGTACGTCCAATGAGGTGACCTCTGTCACATCAGTCAAACTTTCATTATTCTGAAAGTCTAGTTGGAGTCGACATTCATCCAGACCATCAAAGATGAACAACACTTTGTACTTCCCTTGGCTGAGAAAAGTTGACTGCTTTATTTCTGTGAAAAAGTGGTGGAGGAGATCCATCAAAGAGAGCTGTTTTTCTCTCATGAGGTTGAGCTCCCTAAAAAGCAGTGGAAATATGAAGTGGATATCCTGGTTTTCTGTTCCCTCTGCCCAGTCCAGGATGAACTTCTGAACTGAGACAGTTTTACCAATGCCAGCAACTCCTTTTGTGACAACACTTCTGATTGGTTTGTCTTGGCCAGGTAAGAGTTTAAAGATGTCACTGCATCTGATTGATGTCTCCTGTCCAGCTGGTCTCTTGGATTTTAACTCAATCTGTCTGACTTCATGCTCTTCATTTACTTTTCCACTTCCTCCCTCTGTGATGTAGACCTCTGTGTAGATCTTTTCTAGAAGATCAGATCTTCCTTGTTTGGGTATGCCTTCAAAAACACTCTGGTACTTGTTCTTGAGATTTCTTTTTAGCTCAGTCTGACAAACTACATCTGGCTCATCTATTTCAAATATACAAAATAAAACATAATAAGGTTTTGCAAGCCACTGAGGACAAACAATAGCTGTTTCTTTTTTTCCTAATTTTAGCTTAGTGATGCAAAAAAATGCAAATATGAATAAAGGAATAATTCTTACTTTCTTGCAGTTTGTCAGCAAGATCTTTCAGCTCCATATTCCTAAGGAAGTGCAGTGCCATCTTCAGAGCCGCTTCTCTGACGTCACTCTCATCCTCCTCTTTACTCTCAAAGTTTTCTTGGTAATCTGGACTCAGCATCTTCTTGAATCTCTTCAGCTCATTCTTCACAAAGATGATGATCTTCACCTCTAACACCTAAAGCACAAATATCTGGTCGCACTTTGCAGGGCATTGCATTACAGTTAGTTGTCACTGTTCACCTGTTTATTATCATTACATCCATTATCATGTCACATCACCTTTACTCTCTGTTTCAGCATACAACCCCGGTTAATACATCCATACAGACATACTCACACTCACTCCCGTACTGCTGCTTGTTTGCGGAAGAGCTCGCCGCTAAGGAATGGTATTTCGCCACATCCCACAGGGGAGGGAGATGTGAATTGGAATGAGGGTTGTTTGATGTGACGTTTGCTATGTATGTTTGTTAATATCATGGGTGGTATGTGTAAAAGGTGCAAATATGGTAAATGTATTGTCATGGGAACCTTGGTGAACTTGGTGGTGGATTGATGTATGTCACAGTCCTCTTTAGCCTCCGGGTGGCGTAGTTCTGTTTGCTTTGTGCCTGCTCTTTTCTTTTGACTAATAGGTTTCAGGTGCGACCTAGGTTCGGGGGCGGAGTCGTCCCTTTATAAAGCGTGTCCTGCCGTGGATGAAGGGCTGGCTAGTACCGAGTGATCTCGCGTCCTGCTCCTCACGCCAAGACGGATATCTACTGTTGTGAACCTGTGGCACTAGTCTTTTTGTTAAATAAATAAACCCCCTAGACACGAGCCCCTTTTGACTCTTTTGTCTTCAATGTTGCAGTCAGCGAGGCTGGCCGTAACAATGTATTTGTTAATGTAATGTATTATGTGCATTATAGGACTAATGTGGGGAGGGTTACCCTGACATGGTTAGGTCCAATTGGAGCTAATTGGTCCAATCTAGCCCAATGGGCAGCATTATTTAAGCATGCCTCATTCCTTTGGAAGGGGTGGGAGAGAAGGAGTACTTGCTTGATGTGAGGTGAAGTACATGCTGTTGAAATACTGAACATTGAACTTCTGAGCGTTATCCCCTGACAAGACTGACATGACACTGCCATAACCGTAACATAACACGAACATCAACATGAACATGTATCCATGTATCCAACACGAACATCAAGGAGTTTTTATGAATGTTTATGACTGCTGTCATCAAGTGCCATTCAGTCAATTATGTCATTCTTAAGGGGAAGTTGGCATAGTTTGGGATTTCATTGTTATGACAACCCGTATTAACCATGACACCATAACCTGTCACTCATGCCATAACAGGCCTAATGATTAGCTATATTATATTTATGGTCAATCTTAGGTTATTTAAATTGTAAAATGTTATTTTCTTTCAAAAATAAGTACATTAGTGAGCAATTCAATACTTTTGTGTGGTGGTGTATATTACTAAATATGAACATATACTCCATAGCAGCACTGCATTAAATGTGTGCATCAAACCTGGAATATGTGCTTCAGATCCCCATGTTGACTCTGGGTGAACTGGTCACTGACAGCATCTGGGTTACATTCCTCCATTTGGCTTCTGGGGATGGAAAATCAAAGTGAAGAAGTATGGAGGGAACCTTTAAACATCAACAAAAGCACAGTTGACCCTGATTTAAACTACCCAGCTTGCTATCTGATGTACTGTGATGTAAACACTGTACTGTAAAATTTGGTCTTATATTTCCACAGGATTTCGAGCTTATATCAGAAACCTAGTGAATAGCCTGAGTGGCTTATGAAAACAAAATATGTGCTTATTCCAAAACCATACCTCAAACATTGTTAAAAAGCTACATCGTGTGCCTTTCAGTAACATATGATGTTAAATGTATCCAGATTTTCTTTTTCCTTGCCTCTAGGTTTTTGGGTCTGCACTTGACTGTCTATTCTATACTGTAATTATTTCTAAAATAATTTTGTAAATTGATCATGTGGGGTTTTTAGTCTGATTTCATTGCAAATTACAAATACTTCCCTGGTGTCCAAATGCATCTCAAGAGGTCTCTCCCGACGGACATGAGATTTGCACAAAATAGCAGCCATGATTTACTATAGAGGCATTTACACCCAAAATCTGACTGACTATTCTTAGAAAGGGGAAGCTGGAAGGGGAGTTTTGGTATTTAAATTGAATACAATTACAAAGTATTTATAGAAAGATGCTTTGTTTGTAAATTAAATACAGTTACAAAGTATTTATAGACAAACTCTTTGTTTCTTGACCAAATATCTGGTTGTGACACTCTAAATTCACTATTTGTTGACTTCCTAACACACCCGTCCTAGTGTACTCTTGTTTAAGTCTGTGTGACAGTATACCTTTTTAAGCATACCCTTGACATGATTCTGTTTCATGGACTTGCCTTGATGCATCTGTACCATCTTCATTTTGGAAGTAGTTGGCGTCATCTTTTGACCGGTCACTCTTCATGGACACACAAGTGGGCACAGGTGATGGAGGTCTCTCCTGACGGACGTATCTATCGCACAAAATAGCACCTATGATTTACTACAGAGTAGGGCTGAACTATTAATTGCATTTGCGATAAAATCGCTATATTATAAAACGCGATTTTCTAACCGCAAAGTGCGCGATTACAACGTGGTCAAAAAAATAAATAAAAAATATTCTTAAGATGGTACATTTTGCACACAGTGTTTAAAAAGTGCATGCCTTGTGTTTATACTTACAATGACTTTGTTTAAATTACTTAAATGCACAGTGGCAAAGCCACCGATTTGTTGTTCTTGTTTTTGTAATGAGCAGTTAAATAAAAATGTGAGAGAATATTTTACACTAAATGTATCTAATATTGTGTTGGTCATATTGAAATCATTCATTACGTTTTGTCGGGAAAAAAAAGAGGATAAAATAAAAAAAATTGCGATTCGATTATTTTCCCAAATCGTTCAGCCCTACTACAGAGGCATTTACACCCAAAATCTGACTGACTATTCTTAGAAAGGGGAAGCTGGAAGGGGAGTTTTGGTATTTAAATTAAATACAATTACAAAGTATTTATAGAAAGATGCTTTGTTTGTAAATTAAATACAGTTACAAAGTATTTATAGACAAACTCTTTGTTTCTTGACCAAATATCTGGTTGTGACACTCTAAATTCACTATTTGTTGACTTCCTAACACACCCGTCCTAGTGTACTCTTGTGTTAGTCTGTGTGACAGTATACCTTTTTAAGCATACCCTTGACATGATTCTGTTTCATGGACTTGCCTTGATGCATCTGTACCATCTTCATTTTGGAAGTAGTTGGCGTCATCTTTTGACCGGTCACTCTTCATGGACACACAAGTGGGCACAGGTGATGGAGGTCTCTCCTGACGGACGTATCTATCGCACAAAATAGCACCTATGATTTACTACAGAGTAGGGCTGAACTGTTAATTGCATTTGCGATAAAATCGCTATATTATAAAACGCGATTTTCTAACCGCAAAGTGCGCGATTACAACGTGGTCAAAAAAATAAATAAAAAATATTCTTAAGATGGTACATTTTGCACACAGTGTTTAAAAAGTGCATGCCTTGTGTTTATACTTACAATGACTTTGTTTAAATTACTTAAATGCACAGTGGCAAAGCCACCGATTTGTTGTTCTTGTTTTTGTAATGAGCAGTTAAATAAAAATGTGAGAGAATATTTTACACTAAATGTATCTAATATTGTGTTGGTCATATTGAAATCATTCATTACGTTTTGTCGGGAAAAAAAAGAGGATAAAATAAAAAAAATCGCATATAAAAATTGCGATTCGATTATTTTCCCAAATCGTTCAGCCCTACTACAGAGGCATCTAGACCCAAAATCTGACTGACTATTCTTAAAAAGGGGAAGCTGGAAGGGGAGTTTTGGTATTTAAATTAAATACAATTACAAAGTATTGATAGAAAGTTGTTTTGTTTGTAAATGAAATACAGTTACAAAGTATTTATAGACAAACTCTTTGTTTCTTGACCAAATATCTGGTTGTGACACTCTAAATTCACTATTTGTTGACTTCCTAACACACCCGTCCTAGTGTACTCTTGTGTTAGTCTGTGTGACAGTATACCTTTTTAGGCATACCCTTGACATGAGTCTGTTTCATGGACTTGCCTTGATGCATCTGTACCATCATTTTGGAAGTAGTTGGCGTCATCTTTTGACCGGTCACTCTTCATGGACACACAAGTGGGCGCAGGTGATGGAGGTCTCTCCTGACGGACGTATCTATCGCACAAAATAGCACCTATGATTTACTACAGAGTAGGGCTGAACTATTAATTGCATTTGCGATAAAATCGCTATATTATAAAATGCGATTTTCTAACCGCAAAGTGCGTGATTACAACGTGGTCAAAAAAATAAATAAAAAAGATTCTTAAGATGGTACATTTTGCACACAGTGTTTAAAAAGTGCATGCCTTGTGTTTATACTTACAATGACTTTGTTTAAATTACTTAAATGCACAGTGGCAAAGCCACCGATTTGTTGTTCTTGTTTTTGTAATGAGCAGTTAAATAAAAATGTGAGAGAATATTTTACACTAAATGTATCTAATATTGTGTTGGTCATATTGAAATCATTCATTACGTTTTGTCGGGAAAAAAAAGAGGATAAAATAAAAAAAATCGCATATAAAAATTGCGATTCGATTATTTTCCCAAATCGTTCAGCCCTACTACAGAGGCATCTAGACCCAAAATCTGACTGACTATTCTTAAAAAGGGGAAGCTGGAAGGGGAGTTTTGGTATTTAAATTAAATACAATTACAAAGTATTGATAGAAAGTTGTTTTGTTTGTAAATGAAATACAGTTACAAAGTATTTATAGACAAACTCTTTGTTTCTTTACCAAATATCTGGTTGTGACACTCTAAATTCACTATTTGTTGACTTCCTAACACACCCGTCCTAGTGTACTCTTGTGTTAGTCTGTGTGACAGTATACCTTTTTAGGCATACCCTTGACATGAGTCTGTTTCATGGACTTGCCTTGATGCATCTGTACCATCTTCATTTTGGAAGTAGTTGGCGTCATCTTTTGACCGGTCACTCTTCATGGACACACAAGTGGGCGCAGGTGATGGAGGTCTCTCCTGACGGACGTATCTATCGCACAAAATAGCACCCATGATTTACTACAGAGTAGGGCTGAACTATTAATTGCATTTGCGATAAAATCGCGATATGATAAAACACGATTTTCCAACCGCAACGCGCGCGATTACAACGTGGTAAAAAAAATAAATAAAAAAGATTCTTAAGATGGTACATTTTGCACACAGTGTTTAAAAAGTGCATGCCTTGTGTTTATACTTACAATGACTTTGTTTAAATTACTTAAATGCACAGTGGCAAAGCCACCGATTTGTTGTTCTTGTTTTTGTAATGAGCAGTTAAATAAAAATGTGAGAGAATATTTTACACTAAATGTATTTAATATTGTGTTGGTCATATCTAAATAATTAATTACGTTTTGTTGGGAAAAAAAGAGGATAAAAAAAATAGCATATTCAATCGCAATCGCAATATTGGGGGGAAAAATTGCAATTAGATTATTTTCCCAAATCGTTCAGCCCTATTCCTAACACACCCGTCCTAGGGTAATCTTGTGTTAGTCTGTGTGACAGTATACCTTTTTAAGCATACCCTTGACATGAGTCTGTTTCATGGACTTGCCTTGATGCATCTGTACCATCTTCATTTTGGAAGTAGTTGGCGTCATCTTTTGACCGGTCACTCTTCATGGACACACAAGTGGGCACAGGTGATGGAGGTCTCTCCTGACGGACGTGTCTATCACACAAAATAGCACCTATGATTTACTACAGAGGCATTTCCACCCAAAATCTGACTGACTATTCTTAAAAAGGGGAAGCTGGAAGGTGAATGTTGGTATTTAAATTAAATACAATTACAAAGTATTCATGGGATGCATCACTACTTATTTTGATTTCGATATTTAAATTCAGCCATTGAACTGAACTGGCCAGAGTTTTAATGACGCTGCTGTGCTCACAATTCCACATGAAATGCAAGAGCGTGTGAAATGTAGTTTTCTCCTCTCACTACTGTTAGATATTGGTGGGTTTCACATACCAGACCATATCAATAGACCCCGTGACCCTAACCCAAGCACCAAGCCAGAAACCTATGCGTCATATTTGACTCAGATCTTAATTTTGAAACCCATATCAAAAATATAATTAAAACATCTTTTTATCACTTAAGAAACATTGCTAAGGTGCAACCGTTTCTCGCTCAGGCTGACACCGAAAGACTGATGCACGCGTTCATCACGAGCATGCTAGACTACTGTAACTCGCTTTTGTCTGGTCTACCAAAAAAAGCCATTAGTCAACTACAAACAATACAGAATGCAGCAGCGCGAGTTCTCACTAAAACAAGACGAAGAGCGCACATCACACCAGTATTAAAATCACTGCACTGGCTACCTGTTAGTTTTAGAATAGATTTCAAGGTTCTCTTACTAGTCTATAAATCACTCCATAGTCATGCACCTGAATATATGTCAGTCATGCTCTCAAGGTACACACCCAGTAGATCCCTGAGGTCCTCCGGCACTGAACTTCTAACAGTTCCAAAAGCCAGGACAAAGAGACATGGGGAAGCAGCTTTTAGTTTCTATTCTCCCAACCTTTGGAACACTCTGCCAGAATACCTAAGAATACCCCCCAGCAGCTGTCTCTTAGTTTGACGATAACTGTGCTGAGCAGTTCTTTACGGTGCCAGTGCGGTTAGTACGTTATTTCCTGTTTATGCATCTCTGGAAAATCTGTGTGTTTTTTTTACAAGTGTTTGTAAACCCCCCCTTTCTTTCCTACTGTGAGGCGCATTGTGTTACCTCCTTGTATGAAATGCGCCGTACAAATAAAGTTTGATTTGATTTGATTTGATTTGATATCAATAGACCCTCTGACCCTAACCCTCAGTTTGAATAAGACCAGGGGTCTGGACCCAGAGCCATTAGACTGGATTCCTGGCCTTTGTCTACAGCCATGACCAGATGGTTGGAGCCAGGCATATTAGCATTTAGATGGCCAGGGTCAACTAGATCCCTCTGCCTGGCATATTAGCGTTTAGATGGCCAGATTCAACTAGACCCCTCTGCCTAGCATATTAGCATTTAGATGGCCAGGGTCAACTAGACCCCTCTGCCTGGCATATTAGCATTTAGATGGCCAGAGTCAACTAGACCCCTCTGCCTGGCATATTAGCGTTAAGATGGCCAGGGTCAACTAGACCCCTCTGCCTGGCATATTAGCATTTAGATGGCCAGAGTCAACTAGACCCCTCTGCCTGGCATATTAGCGTTAAGATGGCCAGGGTCAACTAGACCCCTCTGCCTGGCATATTAGCATTTAGATGGCCAGGGTCAACTAGACAACCTCCTACCTTGACCCCCAGACACACACACACACACACACACCCCTCACCTATGCCCCCCACCCCCCAAGCAGACATATCACCCGTATCCTCTCCCCCACAGAAAGAGTGACATCAAGCACATCCATACATAAGAGACCCCCACACACTTAATTTTTCACAAATGGTGCTGGAGAGTGACTGACTTGCTGTTATGAAAAGGGAAATGAACACAGAAAATTGAAGGACACAGGCAGTGTTTAAGAATAAGCTATTAGCCTAAGTGGAGTAGGCCTATAAGTCCACTAAAAAGCCCAAGAGCCACAGAAACACACGGACATATCAGCTTCATTTAACATCACACATAATTCAGATGATGCATTACCTCTGTCCCTCTGGAGCGTCTCCTGGTGTTTCCATTGCTCAGCTTCTCTTCATGGACACACAACTGGCTTCAGTAGAAACAAGGAATCAAAACAATAATGTATTTAAAAAACGAATTACATTAATATTTGTATACTATTAATTTTAAATATAAGTATAATTGAATTTAAACAAAATGTTAAATTACCTACAATATTACCAAATAGGATATATGACAATTATGAGATCTTAATTAATGTAATGGCATGGCACACGAGGAGTTATATGATGGTTAATGTACAGTTCATTAACACAATAAACTGAATGTACTATATAACCCAAATGAATAAGTACAACTGTAAATGATAGCAAGTTAATACACCTATTGGATGCCAATTTGAACAAATGAATGACCAAATAAACCTGAATGCATGAGATTGAAAATAACATAACCTGAGATGATTGGGTGAGAGAAGGTGAAGGAGAGACAGACAGACAGATAGAATAAGAGAGGAGGGGAAGAGAGGATCAGACAGACAGACAGATAGAATAAGAGAGGAGGGGAAGAGAGGATCAGACAGAGTGATAGAATAAGAGTGGAGGGGAAGAGAGGATCAGACAGACAGAGTGATAGAATAAGAGTGGAGGGGAAGAGAGGATCAGACAGACAGAGTGATAGAATAAGAGTGGAGGGGAAGAGAGGATCAGACAGACAGAGTGATAGAATAAGAGTGGAGGGGAAGAGAGGATCAGACAGACAGAGTGATAGAATAAGAGTGGAGGGGAAGAGAGGATCAGACAGACAGACAGATAGAGTGATAGAATAAGAGTGGAGGGGAAGAGAGGATCAGACAGACAGACAGATAGAGTGATAGAATAAGAGTGGAGGGGAAGAGAGGATCAGACAGACAGACAGAGTGATAGAATAAGAGAGGAGGGGAAGAGAGGATCAGACAGACAGATAGAGTGATAGAATAAGAGAGGAGGGGAAGAGAGGATCAGACAGACAGACAGACAGAGTGATAGAATAAGAGTGGAGGGGAAGAGAGGATCAGACAGACAGATAGACAGAGTGATAGAATAAGAGTGGAGGGGAAGAGAGGATCAGACAGACAGATAGAATAAGAGTGGAGGGGAAGAGAGGATCAGACAGACAGACAGACAGAGTGATAGAATAAGAGTGGAGGGGAAGAGAGGATCAGACAGACAGATAGACAGAGTGATAGAATAAGAGTGGAGGGGAAGAGAGGATCAGACAGACAGATAGAGTGATAGAATAAGAGTGGAGGGGAAGAGAGGATCAGACAGACAGAGTGATAGAATAAGAGTGGAGGGGAAGAGAGGATCAGACAGACAGAGTGATAGAATAAGAGTGGAGGGGAAGAGAGGATCAGACAGACAGACAGGGTGATAGAATAAGAGTGGAGGGGAAGAGAGGATCAGACAGACAGACAGAGTGATAGAATAAGAGTGCAGGGGAAGAGAGGATCAGACAGACAGACAGGGTGATAGAATAAGAGTGGAGGGGAAGAGGATCAGACAGACAGAGTGATAGAATAAGAGTGGAGGGGAAGAGAGGATCAGACAGACAGAGTGATAGAATAAGAGTGGAGGGGAAGAGAGGATCAGACAGACAGACAGGGTGATAGAATAAGAGTGGAGGGGAAGAGAGGATCAGACAGACCGAGTGATAGAATAAGAGTGCAGGGGAAGACAGGATCAGACAGACAGATAGAGTGATAGAATAAGAGAGGAGGGGAAGAGAGGATCTCCACACTCAAAGACAGGAAAGGAGAAGCAGCAGCAGAAAGAGCAGAAGAAGAAGAGAGCAGAGTGAAGAGGAAACCAGCCCAAACACTCAACACACATATAACCCTAGAGCAGAGTGAAGAGGAAACCAGCCCAAACACTCAACACACATATAACCCTAGAGCAGAGTGAAGAGGAAACCAGCCCTAACACTCAACACACATATAACCCTAGAGCAGAGTGAAGAGGAAACCAGCCCAAACACTCAACACACATATAACCCTAGAGCAGAGTGAAGAGGAAACCAGCCCAAACACCCTACACACATATAACCCTAGAGCAGAGTGAAGAGGAAACCAGCCCAAACACTCTAAAGTGGTTTTGCACCTCTATGCATTTGACACCAACCAATCCCTTAATACCACCATCTACCCTTGATGCCCTAAGATAACGTTCTCCCCCCACCAACCAATCCCTTAACGCCACCATCTGTCCCTAATGCCCTAAGATAACGTTCTCCGCCCGCATCATAAGGATCAATTCAAGTCCAAGCATAGCATGCATACGTGTATGATTTCATCTGCCATGCTTCTGATAATCTATCCTCCCTCCCTTTTGAACCCCCCCCCCCCCCTTTTATCTCTACCTTTCTACCTGGCCAGATACAGAAATATGTCCTTTAGTTTCACCCTACTAAAATAATGTTGGCAAGAATAATAATCAGTAGGCACCTAAAAATCTAAGCACAATTTTCAAATACGTAGCCTATAAGACAACTACTGAAAACTACTGACTAGCTGAAGGATGGCAATGGCTTGGCAACTAGGGCAGTCACCAGGGGAGACTGTGTTATACAGTAGACACAGTACGTTTGGACAGACAGTCTTCTCAGTACGCACCTCTAATTACTGGAATACCTTCCCTACTGATGTAAGGGAGTGCGCCAGTATTTCAGTGTTCAAAAACAAACAAAAAAAAAATAACCAAACCGGCAACCATAATTAGGCCACTGCACTACTCACTACTAACTTCTTTTTATGTCTAACATCTTGTCTGTCTGGTTTTTACAATTTGTTATCTTAACTGCACTGTTTTGACACACTGTTGCTTATCTTTTTATTATTATCATTATTATTTCTTTTAATTATATAATTTTCTCTTATTATTTCTTTCTTTTATTTCCGTATCTCTCTGTCATTCTCTGCCAAGGGACAGCGGATGAAAAATAGCTAACCTAGCTAATTTACATTTTTCTTGGGAAATGTTTATCAATGTACACTGTCCCTTTTCAAATAAACGCATACACTAAAACATAACATACTATTGGGGTCGAATAGTATTGTGAATAGATGATTAACTGACCCGTTTACTATGCCGCCATTTTGTAGCGATACGTCCCGTGGGGAAACAACCTTTTCTAAATAAATCAATCACAGCACAGATGTGTGCACACATCAGAACATGTTTCTCAAAATTAGACTCACATGTTTCTATCAAACATAACCAAGCTTTCAAATTGAGTTGAGCTAAACGTAGAGAGCTTCTTCCTCCTGTTAAAATGGATTCTGTAAAGTGAACTTTGACTATTTCTGCCCTTCCTCTTATGTCAGACCTGTAAGGAGGAGCCCAGAGTGTCTAAGGTGTAAAACTTTATTGCCATGGCGGGAAAAGTTGAGCAAAGTCCAGGAACACATATACACACACACTCTCTCTCTCTTTTCCTCTCCCTCTCCCTCTTTCTCTCCCTCTCTCTCTCCCTCTCTCTCTTATTCTCCCCTTCTCTCTCCCCTGCCTCTCTCTCTCTCCCTCTCTCTCTCCCTCTGTCTCCCCCTCTCTCTCCCTCTCTCTCTCTCTCTCCCCCTCTCTCTCTCTCTCTCTCTATCTGAGAATCAACAATATATGAGGTAGTGTCCCACCCTAGGGAGTGTTTACCAAAAGTGTCATTGTGCAGCAATCATTTGAAATAATCACATTTCTACCTTCTGCCAACTCCCCATCTCCTTTCTCTATCTCTACCTCTCTACCTGACCCATGCAGATGGCCCCCTCTTTCTCTACCTCTCTACCTGACCCATGCAGATGACCCCCTCTATCTCTACCTCTCTACCTGACCCATGCAGATGGCCCCCTCTATCTCTACCTCTCTACCTGGCCCATGCAGATGGACCCCTCTATCTCTACCTCTCTACCTGACCCATGCAGATGGCCCCCTCTATCTCTACCTCTCTACCTGGCCCATGCAGATGACCCCCTCTATCTCTACCTCTCTACCTGACCCATGCAGATGGCCCCCTCTATCTCTACCTCTCTACCTGACCCATGCAGATGGCCCCCTCTATCTCTACCTCTCTACCTGACCCATGCAGATGGCCCCCTCTATCTCTACCTCTCTACCTGGCCCATGCAGATGGACCCCTCTATCTCTACCTCTCTACCTGTCCGGCTCCATGCAGATGGCCCCCCTCTGAGCTCTGTAAAGCGCTTTAAGACAATTTGATTGTTTTGGCGCTATATAAATAAAATTGAATTAAATTGAATTATGTTGCTCCTCTTAGTTAGTCGAGAGGTTTCATTGCCCCTATATTTAAATACGTACTTCATTTAAACACCTGTCTGATAAAACTTTCCCTATATTTAAATATGTACTACATTTAAACACCTGTCTGATAAAACTGCCCCTATATTTAAATACGTACTACATTTAAACACCTGTCTGATAAAACTGCATAGATAAACGAACCTGGGGTCATGAGCAGCAATGAGATGTATGAAATAATATTCAACATTTTGAAATATCTCTCTTCATGGAGAGTTTTGTTTCTATATCCACTCTAAAGGCAGAAATATGTCCTGAAGGCATTTAGTTTTACCCCACTAAAACAATGTAAGCAAGAATAATAATCAGTAAGCACCTAAAAATCTAAGCACAATTTTCAAACAGGTAGTCTGTAACACAACTACTGAAAACACAACATATTATTTTAGTAGAATAGTAGTGTGAATAGAAGAATCACTGACCTGTTTACTATGCCGCCATTTTGTAGCAGTACGTCCCGTGGGGAAACAACCTTTTCGAAATAAATTAATCACAGCACGGATGTGTACACACATCAGAACATGTTTCTCAAGATTAGACTCACATGTTTCTATCACACATAACCAAGCTTAAGGTTTTCAAATTGATTTAAGCTAAAGGTAGATATCTTCTTCCTCCGGTTAAAATGGAGTCTGTAAAGTGAACTTTGACTATGTCTGCCCTTCCTCTTATGTCAGACCTGTAAGGAGGAGCCCAGAGTGTGTAAGGTGTAAAACTTTATAGACATGGCGGCCAAAGTTGAGCAGAGTCCAAGAACACACACACATGCACATGCACAGACACACACACACACACACACACACACACACACACACACACAGACACTCTCTCTCTCTCCCTCTCTCTATCCCGCTCCCTCCCCCCTCTCTATCCCTCTCTCTCTCATTCTCCCCCTCTCTCTCTTTCCCTCTCTATCTCTCCCCCCTCTCTCTCTCTCTCTGAGAATCAACAACATATGAGGCAGTGTCCCACCCTAGGGAGTGTTTACCAAAAGTGTCATCGTGCAGCAATCACTTGAAATAATCACATTTCTACCTTCTGCCAGCTCCCCATCCCCTTTCTCTTTCTCTACATCTCTACCTGTCCCATGCAGATGACCCCCTCTATCTCTACCTCTCTACCTGTCCGTCTCGATGCAGATGCCCCCTCTATCTCTACCTCTCTACCTGGCCCATGCAGATGGCCCCCTCTATCTCTACCTCTCTACCTGTCCCATGCAGATGGCCCCCTCTATCTCTACCTCTCTACCTGGCCCATGCAGATGGCCCCCTCTATCTCTACCTCTCTACCTGACCCATGCAGATGGCCCCCTCTATCTCTACCTCTCTACCTGGCCCATGCAGATGGCCCCCTCTATCTCTACCTCTCTACCTGGCCCATGCAGATGGCCCCCTCTATCTCTACCTCTCTACCTGGCCCATGCAGATGACCCCCTCTATCTCTACCTCTCTACCTCTCTATCTGTCCCATGCAGATGGCCCCCTCTATCTCTACCTCTCTACCTGGCCCATGCAGATGACCCCCTCTATCTCTACCTCTCTACCTCTCTATCTGTCCCATGCAGATGGCCCCCTCTATCTCTACCTCTCTACCTGGCCCATGCAGATGACCCCCTCTATCTCTACCTCTCTACCTCTCTACCTGGCCCATGCAGATGACCCCCTCTATCTCTACCTCTCTACCTCTCTATCTGTCCCATGCAGATGGCCCCCTCTATCTCTACCTCTCTACCTGGCCCATGCAGATGACCCCCTCTATCTCTACCTCTCTACCTCTCTACCTGACCCATGCAGATGGCCCCCTCTATCTCTACCTCTCTACCTGACCCATGCAGATGGCCCCCTCTATCTCTACCTGGCCCATGCAGATGCCCCCTCTGGGCTCTGTAAAGCGCTTTAAGACAATTGTATTGTTTTGGCGCTATATAAATAAAATTGAATTAAATTGAATTAAATTGAATTAAATTGAATTAAATTGAATTAAATTAAATTGATGGCCCTCTTAGTAAGTTGGCAGGTTTCATTGCCCCTACATTAAAATACGTACTTCATTTAAACACCTGTCTGATAAAACTGCATAGATGAAAGAACCTGGGGTCATGAGCACCAATGAGATGTATGAAATAATATTCAATATTTTGAAATATCTCTCTTCGTGGAGAGTTTTGTTTGTATATCCACTCTAAAGGCAGAAATATGTCCTGAAGGCATTTAGTTTGACCCTACTAAAATAATGTTAGCAAGAACAACAATCAGTAAGCACCTAAAAATCTAAGCACCACTATCAAATACATAGCCTATAAGACAACGACTGAAAACACAACATATTATTTTAGTAAAATAGTAGTGTGAATAGATGAATAACTGACCTGTTTACTATGCCGCCATTTTGTAGCGATACGTCCCCTGGGGAATCAACCTTTTCTAAATAAATCAATTACAGCACGGATGTGTACACACATCAGAACATGTTTCTCAAGATAAGACTCACATGTTTCTATCAAACATAGCCAAGCTTAAGGTTTTCAAATTGATTTAAGTTAAAAGTAGATATCTTCTTCCTCCTGTTAAAATGGAGTCTGTAAAGTGAACTTTGACTATTTCTGCCCTTCCTCTTATGTCAGACCTGTAAGGAGGAGCCCAGAGTGTCGAACGTGTAAAACTTTATTGTCACGGCGGGCAAAGTTGAGCAAAGTCCAAGAACACATATATACACATATACACACACACTCTCTCTCTCTTTTCCTCTCCCTCTCTCTCTCCCGCTCCCTCCCCCCCCTCTCTCTCCTTCTCTCTCTCCCTCTCTCTCCCGCTCCCCCCCCTCTCTCTCACTCTCTATCTCATTCTCCCCCTCTCTCTCCCCCCGCCTCTCTCTCTCTCTCTCCTTCTCTCTCTCTCTCTCTTTCCCTCTCTCTCTCTCTCTCTGAGACAACATGTGAGGCAGTATCCCACCCTAGGGAGTGTTTACCAAAAGTGTCATTGTGCAGCAATCATTTGATATAATCACATTTATACCTTCTGCCATCTCCCCATCCCCTTTCTCTATCTCTACCTCTCTACCTGACCCATGCAGATGGCCCCCTCTATCTCTACCTCTCTACCTGACCGGCTCCATGCAGATGGCCCCCTCTATCTCTACCTCTCTACCTGACCGGCTCCATGCAGATGGCCCCCTCTATCTCTACCTCTCTACCTGTCCGGCTCCATGCAGATGGCCCCCTCTGGGCTCTGTAAAGCAATTGTATTGTTTTGGCGCTATATACTGTAAATAAAATTGAATTGAATTACGTTGCCCCTCTTAGTAAGTCGAGAGGTTTCATTGCCCCTATATTTAAATACGTACTTCATTTAAACACCTGTCTGATAAAACTGCCCCTTCATTTAAACACCTGTCTGATAAAACTGCATAGATGAAAGAACCTGGGGTCATGAGCACCAATGAGATGTAAGAAATAACATTCAACATTTTGAAATATCTCTCTTCATGGAGAGTTTTGTTTCTATATCCACTCTAAAGGCAGAAATATGTCCTGAAGGCATTTAGTTTGACCCTACTAAAACAATGTAAGCAAGAATAATAATCAGTAGGCACCTAAAATTCTAAGCACCATTTTCAAACAGGTAGCCTATAAGACAACTACTGAAAACACAACATATTATATTAGTAGAATAGTAGTGTGAATAGATGAACAACTCACCTGTTTACTATGCCGCCATTTTGTAGCAATACGTCCCGTGGGGAAACAACCTTTTTTAAATAAATCAATCACAGCACGGATGTGTACACACATCAGAACATGTTTCTCAAGATTAGACTCACATGTTTCTATCACACATAACCAAGCTTAAGGTTTTCAAATTGATTTAAGTTAAAGGTAGATATCTTCTTCCTCCTGTTAAAATGGAGTCTGTAAAGTGAACGTTGACTGTTTCTGCCCTTCCTCTTATGTCAGACCTGTAAGGAGGAGCCCAGAGTGTCTAAGGTGTAACACTTTATTGGCATGGTGGGCAAAGTTGAGCAAAGTCCAAGAACAAAGTTGAAGTCTTGCATTTTAAATTTAACTCATTCCTGTCAGTCTGTGCATAAGAAGCTGTTGCACACAGCAAGCATTGCTAGTGCTGATATACAGATAGATACATGGGCAGTGGTGGGCATTGCTAGTGCTGATATACAGATAGATACATGGGCAGTGGTGGGCATTGCTAGTGCTGATATACAGATAGATACATGGGCAGTGGTGGGCATTGCTAGTGCTGATATACAGATAGATACATGGGCAGTGGTGGGCATTGCTAGTGCTGATATACAGATAGATACATGGGCAGTGGTGGGCATTGCTAGTGCTGATATACAGATAGATACATGGGCAGTGGTGGGCATTGCTAGTGCTGATATACAGATAGATACATGGGCAGTGGTGGGAGTTCCTGCAGTACAGGTACTGAGGCAACGAAATGCAGTTAGCATCTAACCAGAAGTGCAAAGTAGAAGTAGAAGAGTGCAGAGTATGTGCAAATGGTAATATAAATATAGATAAATATGGTATATACAGTATGACATAAGATATAAGTGGTATGAGCACCCACTTCATTGCACTGCCCCCTCTCATGGTCATTCTTGGTATGGCAGTGTGATGCCCAGATGGCTAGTTTGAATAAAACATTCATTTTGATTCAAGCATAAGAAGCATGTTAAAACATAGAATTACTGTTTGGACAATTTAAGAGCTTTTGAGCGTTCTTGTTACATGCGGTGTGATGTAAATCCTGTAACACTGGAGCAAACCGCTCACATCTGGTAGCCAGAGAAGACAAGGCCACACTGACAGAAGTTGACAAAGCTGACCGGTATTGATGATACATTTGTCCATATTGTAATTGCAGATGTGTATTTATCATGATAACCATGAACTTCATTATGATCCAGCTTGCAGGGGCAGGTTTAGGGGGAGGGGCAGGTTTAGGGGCAGTGGAGGGGATGATCCGGCTTGCAGGGGCAGGTTTAGGGGGAGGGGCAGGTTTAGGGGCAGTGGAGGGGATGATCCGGCTCCTGGCCCTTCCCTCTGAGCCGACTCAGAGCCCCGTCTTCACTGCTCTCCCTGTCAACCTCATCCTGCAGCCTGCCCCCCTCGTCCACCAGGTGGCGCCACCTCTCAAGGCAAAGGCCAAGAGACGCAAGAAGCCGTCTCGTGTGTGTGTGTGTGTGTGTGTGTGTGTGTGTGTGTGTGTGTGTGTGTGTGTGTGTCTCACTCCAAGGATCCCAACAGCTTCAATGAGAAGTACCGCAGGCTCATGGCCAAGATGGAGCAGCCCCAGCAGGTGGCGCCCCCTGTGGCTCAGGAGGGGAAGGACACCCAGCCCTGCGCTGGCTACAGTGGGGGCGTTGGCCCGGTCATGGGCTCCTCCTTCAGCGGCCCCGGCGCTGGGGGTCAGAACACCCAGGAGCAGCTCTTCAGAGGTTACCATGACAACAGCACCCCAGCGCCCATCACCCCGGAGGAGATGTACGGAGACCCACATCAGTGGGCAGCGGGCTCTCTGCTCCCCTTCCCAGACACCTGGCTAGCCGTTTCTCCCCCCATAATGCCTGACTGGGGGAGTGCAGTGGAGCCCCCTGATGGACTGGAGGCTGAACTGGAGCTGCTGTTCCCGGATCAGCCAGAGCCCGAGACAGAGAGACAGGAAGTGCTCCTCAGCGCCTACTACACTCCCATCTCTGAGAACACAGGTTGCCGTGGCTACCACACTCCCATCTCTGAGAACACAGGTTGCCGTGGCTACCACACTCCCATCTCTGAGAACACAGGTTGCCGTGGCTACCCAGAGCTGCTGCTCTTTGGGGACCTGGAGGACAGCGAGGACTGGAGAGAGTCGTCCGGTCGCTCGGACCACACACACACACACACACACACACACACACACACACACACACCCCCTTGGAGAGGCCGCCTCTCCCCCACATTCCCAGCCACACTCACACACCTGCTCAACACCTGTGGAACACCTGTGGGAATTATGGTTACCACAGCAACGTGTTCCATCACAATGCGTGGGCGTGTCAAAATGGTGACGCTGTCTGTGCTGCATTGGTCGCTGGTGTGGAGGAGAGGGGCGTGGCCTGAGTGAGCCAATGAGGAGTGCAGGGGGTGGAGCTGGGTCTGGAGCGTACCACGTGTGCTGACAGAGAGGGGTGCAGCCTTGAGTGCTTCCTGAAGCAGCTGCAGCGAGGAGACATTGCATAACATCCCCCCAACTATATACACACACACACACACACACACACACACACACACACTCTCACACACATACTCACACACACACACACATAGTCACTCACACACACTCACTCACACACACACACACACACACACTCACACACACATACTCACTCACACACACACACACACACACACACACTCACACACACATACTCACTCACACACACACTCACACACACATACTTTAACATCCCTCCAACTATGCCAAATATGAAAGGTCTTTTTCTAATAAACTCTCGTTAAGTGGCTAAACCTGTCTGTAGTCGACCTGTCAGTGTCAACTCACAAGAACACACAGTGGCTAA
>NW_024879840.1:30000-55000 GCF_900700415.2 Clupea harengus | reverse complement strand
GTTTCTACGGGTAGACCGGGTGGAGAGATTACAGCAGCGTCCCATAGCGAAGATAGTCTGGATTAGGAGAAAAAGAAAAAGAACAGAGTGAGTGGGTAGAGTTTGGCTGTCCATATGCGTAGATGAGGAGTAGTGGGGGTGAGGAGCAATGTTTCCACTTCCATCAGCAATTGGAACATGCTACAAGGGAGAGAGAACATTTTTGTTAGTAGACATTTATTTCAGAAACAGATAAGGAGATACCTTTGGGTAGTAGATTTACAGTAGGCAATATGGCCATTTTATCAGTATTATTATAAGCATTAGCAATGTGATATGAGAGTAGAGGGAGGGAGAAAGAGAGCGAGAGAGAGAGGGAGAGGGGCTGCCTGGCTAGGTGTAAGGTAATATTATTTAATATATTATTTAGATTTTAGTCCAGTTTAGTTGATTAGGGGGGTATTACATGTGTTTAGATTTGTTTGGTTTATGTAATTTTGTCTTACACTAGCATCTGTTTACCTATCTACCAAGTGGTCCATGGAAAGCGTCACAGGATTGAGAGAACTAAGAGGTGCGCCACCGGGTCTGGCAGGACAGCCTCCCTGCCGTGTTAGGCATTGTCTCTCTCACCCGCTCAGCCCCCAGGCCCAACTGAGCAGGACAGGGGCAGAGCGGGTTTGTATCTATTTTTATTTATTTATATTTTTTATATTTTATTTTTTTAATTTTTTTCCATCAATGGGTTTCTGATGTTCTTAATTGTCCCTTAAGGGTTGGCCTAGATTCTAGGTGTATGTTTCAGTTTTTTGACCTTTAAGTACACCTTTCTAAAGTGCCCTCAATGTAGGTTTTGGTTTAATTTGGTCTCACACTAGCATCTGTTTACCTATCTACCAAGTGGCCCTATGGAAAAGCATCACAGGAGTGAGGGATGAGAGGCACGCCACCAAAATGGGCAGGGTAACCTCCATGCCGGGATTGGCCTTGTTGTCTCTCGCCCCTGCTCAGCCCCTAGGCTTAGTTGACGCAGTTACTTATGGCTATAGGATGCGCTGAAGAGGAATGTCTTTAGTCTCGATTTGAATATCGGTAGGGTGTCTGCATCTCGAATGGATTGTTCCAGAGGAGGGGGGCTCGGTAGCTAAAGGCTCTGCCTCCTACTGTGGTTTGTCATATATGATGGATCTGTACCCTGTCATCTGGTTGATATCTGATCAGCTGTCAATTTCTGACATGTCCCCATTGTGTTCTGACAAGCCATACATTTAACCCTGGTTTAACCCCCCACCCCATGTCCCAGGTGAGGGGGTCAGAACAATGGTAGTGTGAGAATTATCTGATAGCCCCCCCCATAGTAAGGGTGTCTTGGCCGGCATTTAGTGTGAGGTTTGGTTGATAGCAGCCCTGTATAGTGTCAGGGGGTTCGTATCAACGGTTTGTGTCAACAGGTGTATAAACAAACACAGACACACACACACACACACACACACACACGCACACACGCACACACACACACACACACAATTGGTCCCGCCTCAGCCAGACCCAGTAAAAGGGTTGGGTTTCTTTTGGGGCTGTGTATAAAGAGCCTAGATACAGTACATACAAACCTGAGAGTTAAAGAATTTGAGACAGGGGGTGAAAAAGACTATAATGGGTGCAATGAATAGTGATAGTTCCATGATCACACCGACTAGGGTTGTCAGTATGGAGTCTGAGATAACTGGCGCCCCTAGAAAAAGAAGTCATCCAGGGGGTTTTAAGACTAAAGTTGTGATACATGCACCAGCTAGCCTGAGATATGAATGGCCGTTACCTGGTGGTCGCATAGGTGGTTATATTTTTGACGATGAAGAGCGGTATGTGACGTTATACACGTTGGATATGCCACACATCTCATACAACGCTGAGGGTTGGAAAATGTCTAGGTCCAAAATCTGGAAAGACGTAGGTGTTTCGGAACTGGATGGGGGCCGTGCTTTCAAGCATATTGATGGATTGTTCAAATGGGTTCAGCTTGAAGAACGGCTGGAGGGCGTTAAAGTGAAGCTGTTCTAGAGAGTGTCACATGGTTAATCATTGACGCACACACCCCCTTTTCAAGCGTTGAAAAGGGGGCTCAACCGATGCATAGCGCCATAGCATTACGATACTATTACCCTCACAACATCAACAATGACTTCCGAAGACGTAGTAGACAGCGATAGTATGGACTCCACAACCTCTGGACCCCTGGCTATCCATGAGAGCCCCAAGCTACCTGCAAAGAGGATTACACCGGCTGATCTACCACCCGAAATCAGTGAGGAGTGTATATACATGACTTCAGAAGATGAGTCAGATGGTGAGCCCTCAGACTCCACATCCCCTGATGCCACACCAATCATGATGACCCGTAGCCTGGTTCCAAAGAGGTTTTTAACTTGTGAACTACCAAACACGTCCTGTGCGGCTGCCAGAGTCAATGGTGTCCGCGTTAGCATGGACTCCGTAAACAGTGGAAGCACTGCAACCGGGGCAGCCTGCATGTCATCGGCAAAGATGATTTCGCAACTACCATCCAAAATCATCAAAGACTGTGTATATGTTATGCTAAATCGTATTATTCACAAAATGCTGCAAGAGGTATGTAATGGGTGTGAAGTGGACCATCCGAGTCAACGCCAGCACCGCTGTCTTTTTGAATCACCAGCGGCCTTCTATACATAAAACAGTAAAAGGGTAAAAAACAGACTTTACCAGACGAGGATGATGCATGTCCTGACACATATCTGTCTTGGGTTAGGGTTAGGGTTGCAACCGGGGTCATTCCGCTCACGCTAAGAATGCTAGGGGCGGTGGATATGATCCTCTGGCAGTTGGAAGCGGATGAAGAGGATGACTATCACATTGATGCGCCATACGACTACATCGATGCGGACACTGCAGCCCTTATTACACCAGCGATGGATACATGTTGGTAAAGGCATACAGGTTGTGGCCGTCATTGAAGCAGCACTCGCGGCGTGGTGGGTCATGAAAAAACATAGCTGAAGACTACTACAAGATGGGGAATTATTCAGATCGAAACAAGCGGGCAGCTGAACATGTCAAGAGACGTGTGAAATATGAACTCTATGCACTGTTGTGTACTATAGTTAATGATTCGCGATATATTACAACTTTTACAGTGTCTAGACAGTGTTTGCTTGGTCTAAAAAAAAATGTGTACAGCCAGGACATTATCTTCTGATTGGGGGAATATTATACATAGGGGTGCTAATGTAACAAGGCCATGGCATATTTCATTACGGATCATTTTAGAACACCTGATCTTGGGTCATCAGGGTGATTTCAAGTTGGGTCATATTATTGTTGTATGTACATATGTTGTTGATATATGTACCACTAATCTAAGTAAAAGTAAAACGAGTGATGTTTACACAATAGTAGAAAGTTTGGTAGATACGCTGGTAGATAGGCGTTTTGATACATGTGTTAAATTCTTTAAATATTTGGACAGTTAGACATTATTGTAAAGGTGTCTCTGGATATTTAATAAAATCATGTGTTTGTATACGAGGCTGTGTCATTTGTTGTTAGATGTCTAACATGGCAGAGCTTCTGAAAACTGTACTACGACCCTTCAAATGCCGGTTCTTACGGTGGTCAAGATCGTTTGAAAAAAGCTGTTTTCAATGTCACAGGGGTAAAGTTACCAGCTCGACAAGTATCCGAATGGTTAGCGGGTGAAGAAGCTTACACACTACACAAAGCCACACGGATTAATTATAAACGAAAGAGAGTTATAGTATACATAGACATACAATTTCAAGCAGATCTTGTGGATATGTCCATGTACTCAAAGGAAAATGACAACTTTAAATACTTATTAACGTGCATTGACGTATTTAGCAAATGTACGTGTTTTAAAAACCAAGACGGGGTCAGAGGTGGCCCGTGTATTTGAAGACATTTTAAAAGAGGGTCGTGTGCCTCTGAAAATACAAACAGATCCGGGGAAAGAGTTTTTCAACAAACATTTTCAGAAAGTGTTGACTGAACACAGCATACACCATTTCGCCACAGGGAGCGAATTAAAAGCCAGTGTTGTTGAACGCTTCAATAGAACTATTAAAACCAGAATGTGGCGGTACTTAACATCTGTCAATTCTAAACGCTATATTGATACAATACAAGATTTGGTATTCTCATATAATAATAGCCAGCATCGCAGTATCAAGATGACTCCTACAGATGTATCACTAGAAAATTAAGCACTGGTGTTTAAAACATTGTATGGCGTGAAGGATGTTAGTGAGGACATTGTGTTTAAATACAAAACAGCTGACATTGTCAGGGTATCCAAAGCCAGAGGATCGTTCACCAAAGGCTATGAACAATCATTCACGCATGAATTTTTCACCATAACAGAATGTGTACCTCGAAGACCACCGGTCTATAGGTTAAAAGACTATGATGGGGATATGATAGAAGGTTCATTTTATGAAGCAGAATTGCAGAAAATACATATTGATGGAGCTAAGCCATTTAAAATGGAATCTATTTTAGAAAGAAAAAAAGAGGGGTCTGTACATATGGTGCTTGTAAAATGGTTGGGGTGGCCTGACAAGTTTAACAGCTGGATTCCTGAAAAAGACGTGGTTAATATTTAAAAACCATGGTCCGGGGGCCCACCAACTCATTGGTATCAGAGACGTCATGGATGACGAAGGTTTTTATGTAACCCTGCCCTGTAATGCATCTCAGAGTGTGTATAGCGACAATGAAATTTCCAAGTATCGAACTAATCTAGCTAGAGCCCTCCTATTGAAGGGGCAATGGGAGGTAGGGTTATGTGAATTTCAATACCCACGAACATGGGAAACATTTAGTTATGAAGATGCTAGGATAATTCTCACTGACAAAGTAAGCAAGGTGTCAACAGCCTTCATTCTACGTGCGGGGTATTACGCAAAAATCCCTGATATAGTTGATGAGATCAACAAGCATACACATGCTTTTGGTGTGAAATTAGGTTATGATGATATTGTCAACAAGATATTTATTGTTGCGAGACAGGAGATGACGCTAGTGTTCTATGGGAAACTTAGCCGGATTTTAGGCTTCGATGCTGCAGCGGTCATCGATGCTAACCTGACCCCTAGCAAGGGTAGAAAATATGCTGATCATGTGGCTGATTTGTATGGTGGCGAATATGCATTATTTGTATATACTGACATCATAGAGTACCAAATTGTGGGCGATCATTTTGTGCCCCTCCTAAGATGTGTACAAATAAGCGGTAAGAACAAAGATACAATCACTATCAACTACGACAAACCACACTACGTACGTGTCTCTAAAAGGCATATCAGCGATATAGCCATTGAAGTCAAGACGGATCAGAATTACAACGTGCCTTTTAAGTACGGGAAGGTCGTTGTAAAACTGCATTTTAGACCTGTGAAACAAACACATCATTTTTAAAAACAATGAAGCCCTTCAGCATATCCGCGGACCCTCAGCGATATGTAGCCTATTATCATAACCAGGCCGGCGGCTTTATGCCCGGGTTTGCTGGTGGTACCACCATGTATGGGGCAGGTCTTGGGGGTTTATTCAGGGCTCTTTTTCGTATGGCTATGCCTCTATTGAGAAAAGGCATCGGTATTGCTAAACCACATCTAAAAGCTTCTGCTAAAAATATTGTCGGTGATGTTATATCTAGGGTTGTGACTCATCGTGGAGACCAAACCCAGGATGGTTCAGGCATGTTGGTAATGAGTCGTACCAGAGCGAAGAGACCTCCAGGGGTGAGGCGTGTCTCCACAACAATAAAAAATAAGCGCAAACCAAAGAAACGCTCAGTGACTAAACGGAAGACGGCTGGTGCACAACGTAGAAGCGCGAGTGTGAAAAATAAGTTTAAAAATGTATTATGATTATGGCTCTAATACATGGCTTGTCTGAAGAGTGCGTTAAGTCGGAGCTAGATTTATTTACAGTACCTATGACACAAACAACGATTGAAAAAACGACTTATGTTGAGATAGCTCCTATAACAGCTTTGTCGGATACATCGCCCCTGGAATTTTTCATTGCCGGGAATGGTGATGATTATATAGATTTGAATAACACACTTTTGTATACACGGATCAAAATCACAAAACCTGATGGCTCGAATATTGATGCTGCCGCCAAGGTGGGATTAGTGAATTATCCTGGGGCCACAATCTTCTCACAGGTTGACGTCTCATTGGGTGATCGACTGATCTCACAGGGGTCAAATACCTATCCATATCGCTGTATCATAGAATGTCTCATGAATTATGACAAGCAGACTCTGGAATCGCTGTTCTCTGCGGGTTTGTTTTACAAAGACATAGGCGGCCATATGGACACAGCAGACCCCGTAGGAGCTAACAGTGGGCTGCGGAAGAGAGCCACATTCACAGCAAACAGTAGAGTTTTAGAGCTATTAACGCCTATCCACAGTGATATCTTTTTTCAAGAAAAACTGATGTTGAATAATGTGGATATCAGAATCAGATTGACCCGGGCAAAGGATGAGTTCTGTCTAATGAAGGCTGATGATTTGGCTTATAAAATTAGTATGGTTTCGGCGTCACTATTTGTGAAAAAAGCATCTGTATCAGCAGCTGTAAGACTGGGACACGCGCATGCCTTACTCTCTGCAACAGCTAAATACCCGGTTGACAGGGTCTGTCTAAAGAATTTCTCAATACCCACTGGTACTAGGGTTGCCAATCAAGAAAATCTCTTTCTGGGGACATTACCCAAATCTATCATATTAGCAATGGTTGATAATGATGCATTTACAGGTGCCTATGATAAGAATCCATTTGCCTTCAAAAATTATGATTTAGAATTTCTGGCTCTATATGTGGATGGGTTGCAACATTCAGCAAAGCCTTTACAACCCCAGTATTTACAGGGAGCTGCTGTGCGTGAATTTTACCAGTTGGCCTTAGCCACAGGCAGACATTTAAAAAATAGGGCCATGGTGATAGATCGTGAAGATTTTTTAAATGGCTATACCCTATACGCTTTCAATCTCTCACCTGACGAAGAGTGTGGTCAACACCTCTCATTAATTAAGTCGGGTAATATCAGATTAGAAACACGGTTCAGGCAGCCGCTACGCAGCACTATACATTTAATAGTTTATGCCATATTTGATAGTATAATAGAGGTGTCAAATCGTAGACAGGTCCTCATTGATTATTACTGAGGTCATGAACACCCTACAGCTATCGGCGGTCATGGCAAAGTTTTCCAAAAACACCCACTTCCTTGGGGTGTTAGCATGCGATCAACTACCTTACAACCCATTACAACATCTACCAGTGTCGGTTATAATCAACACCCATAGCTCAGACCTGTCTGGTGAGCATTGGCTCGCTGTATACATAACATCTACCGGCTCCGGCTGCTTTTTCGACAGCTTTGGTAACAAACCAAACTCACAACTGTTCCCCGTATCTATCTACACATTTTTAAAAACTAACTGTTCTACTCTACAATTTTCAAACAGACAAGTGCAAGACTATGCAGCCATCACGTGTGGCAAGCATTGTGTCTTCTTTATCTATAACATGTTGAATGGTTTAAACTATGCAGATGTGATGTCAAAATATTCTCATGATTTGTTAAGAAATGATAACATGGTCTCAACATTTGTGAAAAAAACTACAACCCTGTAAATAAAACAATGAAAAAAAGACAAAGACAATAACAACAGTTTAAGGCTTTTTATTGATGAAAAATGAACACAAACATGACAAAATGCATAACAGGGTTATTTGCTATATCTAGTGTTATACACAGAATGCATATAATATCTGTATTTACATTTATTTCACAAAGTTTTTTTATTTTTTATATTCATTATACAATACAAGTACACACAATCAATACATAATTAAAACGTCAACCACCTCGAAATATCTACATCAGGTGATAAAAACTCTGATCTTGCTAAAACTCTAGTAGGCGTAACATAATTGGGTGTTACAGGTCTTTTCAAAGATTCGACCAACTGGTATATCTAAACTGGCCATGGCTCTCAGAAATTCATCCCACCCCCCGAGGCCTACGTCTAATCTTCTGAGGTGCTGTGGCACTTTTTACCAAGTCAATTATATGTGTACCCGGTACAACCACCTTGTTGAGAACAAACTCACCCGAGTCAGTCCAAGATGCTGTATCTTGAGAGTCAAGCATTTTCTCTAATATATGCTGGGCATTCTTTTTTACACCTCAATGGTACAGTTTTTAAAATATCTACAATCTTGGGATCATCATCCAGACCACTATTTGTAACTGGGGCTTTTAATGGTGTAACGCAGGGGTCTTCAACCGGGGGTCCGCGACCCCCAGGGGGTCCGCAGAGGTACTGCAGGGGGTCCGCCAAATTATTTCATCTGAAGCATTTTTCCCTCTTCCAAAAATTAAAAACGTCCAATAGGCTACATAAACATAAACAGATCGTAACAATTGCTTTCTATTCGTTTATAAAATAATACATAGGCTACCCATGAATCTTCACGCGATCATTTGATTACCATGGCAACATATGCACTTTTAGCTACATTTAGCTATCTGGTGCCAAAACACGTTACCTGCCATAACCATACAATTTAAAAGTTTTGTAATTTCTCGGAACAAAAGCTCCACGTCATACAGCACTGATGGCGGTTCAGATGATCTACCTTCAGAGGATGCCAACATGCCTTAATACCCAAAAACGCAAACTGTAGAAAACACGTAAATATTCAAATAATTATCTGAAGTTTGGCTTCACCTACAAAGAGACCGATGGTGACAAACTAAGTGTGCGTGGTTTGCTCTCCCGTGCTATCAAACGAAAGTATGAAGCCATCAAAGCTGCAGACTTAGAGACAACCCATGCTCACTTGAAAGAAACAAACATTTAATATTTCCCGTTTAAAATCGTTTGAGGGCCAGCAGACAATCAGCCACAGTTGGCGAGCTAGCTTTAAAACCCTCTTATCTAGTTGCATTACGTGTCGCTCAGACCAAAACGCCATACCTAATTGCGGAAAGTTTAATATTGCCAGCAGCTAGTAATATGTGAAAAACGACGTTTGGGAAGGAGGAGTACGTGAAAAAAACTGAAAAGCATCCCTTTGCTTTTTCCCCCTTTCAATTGATGAATTGGCAGCTGATGTGAGGGCACAACTAGTCGCGAAACTCCCAAAAGCAGATTATTTTGCACTACAATTAGATGAATCCACAGACATGTCAAACGACCCTGTTTTTAGCGTTTGTGTGGTTGTCTACCAAAATGAGATGCAGGAGGAATTTATATTCTATAAGCAGCTGCATGGACGTACAAAAGAGTTCAGAGACTTTCAAAGTGATCGACAATTTTTTCCGTGAACATGATATACCCTGGCCAAAATGTGTCGTGATGTGCACAGACGGTGCAAGAGCCATGTGTGACGCACTGAAAGCTTCATAGGGAGAATCTTGTTGCCAAAGACATGAGTGATGAATTGTCAAACGTCAGGCCTCTCACTAGGTATGAGATATTTCATCCATACTTAAGCTTCTCAAGCTACTCAATTCTTTGTCCCCCCCTCATTGAATACAGAGTAATGGCTAACTGTAAGGGAGAAAAAAAATCATAAAATTATAAACAGAATAAATTGAAACGAGTTGTGTGTTACAAATTATGTATCATTATGTTCAAACATGTGTAGGGGAGTGTGTTTGTGTGTGTGTGTGTGTGTGTGTGTGTGGCTGACACTTAGTTCCAGATAAAATATATGAATATCAGGCCTAAATTTGGGGCGGCGGGGGTGGGGGTCCCTGCTCAGTGTCTCTCTCAGCCAAGGGGTCCTTGGGCTGAAAAAGGTGAAGACCCCTGGTGTAACGAGACCCGTGTTTACAGGGTCTTGGGGTAGAGTTAATTTCAAAGTATTTGTCTCGAGAGCCCCCTGTTTAACCAGTGCCAAATATCTCTGCAGCAAAGCACTATACAGTTTAGCTTTTTCATGTTGTTCCATGTCAGTCCTACTCAAAACATTTTTTATAGATGTATCCAACTCGTTTTTGGCACTCTGTCTTAGATTGGTTGGTGTTTCATTATGCTTTAAGGTATCCAGCTGTTGCTGACGAACCTTACATTTTACATTTCATTACATTTAGTCATTTAGCAGACGCTTTTATCCAAAGCGACTTACAAGGATGTATACACATTTACACTGCACATCAGGAGCAATTAGGGGTTCAGTGTCTTGCTCAAAGACGCTTCGACAGGGAATCGAACTAGCAACCTTCTGATTACTAAACGACTTCTCTACCTTCTGTACCACTGTCGCCCCACGAACCAAATACATTTTCTCAGCATACTCCATCCCTTTAACCACATCTTGAGCCAATGAGGCTAGTTATGAATGGTATTGCCACACTCAGTAGGGGGAGGATAAAACCACCCTGCTGGTTAATAGTGCGCCTCTTCTTGCGTACACCAATTTTCTTATCAGCTATAAGCTTGATCAGTGACTTCTTTTTTTACCAATGTTTTATAATGACCAGTTGTGAGGGGTATAGTACCTCGGAGGATATTCAATGCCACTTCACATAGAGACAGGATTAACTCATCTGATCCCGTTTGTAAAATGACCCGCCGCTGGTGTGGTTTAGTTTTAAGTAATTTTTTCAAAAGAGTCAAGTTTGGCTGAACCCGCCCAGACATGTCTGTATTTCACCTCTTTTTCTGGATACAGACCACCGGATGCAATGAAAGCAAATCTGTTCTGAGCCGAAAGGAGTCAGGTGTCTTATTTTTATAATCAACCATGAGGTAACCATGTGGTTTCTCTGTAGCATCTTTAAAACACTCAATAAAATATTGTGTATTACCAGGGTACATTTGTCGGTAATAACAGATCATCATCTAGTGCTTTAGGTATGCCTTGTATGAAATGAAGGGGTCTTATTTTCAACAGTTCATCATAAAGAGGCTGCCAGCAGTTATATATATATACAATGTTATTAATTTTATTACAAATCACACGGTCAGCATACATTATCAACATTTTTACAAAATATGTTTTCCCCGAGTTGGACGGGCCACTGATCATACATGAGAAAGGGTGTTGCAGTCTAAAATCAAAATTGTTAACATCAGTCAAACAAGTATTAAAGATAGCCATTTTAACATACCCACAAACAATTAGTATCCGTATGGTAGTGTTGAGTAGTCAGGACATAAAACCTGTTTGTTGTACACAACTCTGAAGCGTTTAACATCTACTTTATTTCTTAGAGTGAGGTGTCTCTTATTGCGCACAATGTTGTCAGAGTGTGCTAGGATGTGGTGTGTGCTGTTGCAAATGATCACGTGATGATCAACCAGGTCAATCAGTGTATCTAACCTGATGAGTTTAGAATTTTCAGCATTAAGGGTTATACCTTTGGCCTTCATGCATGTCTTCCCCAGGGCCGTCCTGTAGCCATATGTTTTCGGCCCGCCAGAACAGAACTCCACAATGTGATCCCCTACAGCCAGTTCATCTGTGAGATCCCCTAAATACGGCCCTAGTAGTAGTCACCGGTTCCCAGTCACCGTCTTTTGAAATAAATATCACACTGTCGGTGTCACAGTACAACACTCTATCACCTAACTTATCCATGACATCATACAATTCAAGACGGGCGTGAGCCGTGGTAAACGCACCAATGAATACATTTATGTTGGAGGTCTGTCCCCCAACACCATCAGGATAACGCCACTGCACCAAAGCCACATCCTCTGAGACAAATGAAAAATTACATATTTCATACTCATTACCAAATATATGCTTTGCAAACTGTTCGGGGTCATTCAAAATCTCCGTGGTGGGTAAATTCTCCCCCACAGAGTATTTAAAAGTAACTTGCCAATCGTTCTACGGGCGGGGTTCACAGATATCTTTTGGGGGTTCAACCTAATCCCCTCCTTCTCAAAATAGTTGTCAACATAGCCCTGTTTCTCAACCTCCGACGATACATGGGCTGGGTACCCACTAGTTTAAATTGTAGAAATGTTTTCACATACTCTGAAAACAAAGAGTCAAATGTTTGTGGGAAGTGCCATACCTCATCAATTTTGACAACTGTGCAACCCTTCTCAACAGCCTTCATCAGCTCATGACTGACCCAACAACCTGAAAGAGCCCTTTCATTTTTTTTTTTTTTTTTTTTTTTTACAAGTGTTTGTAAACCCCCCCCCCCCTTTTCTTTCCTACTGTGAGGCGCATTGTGTTACTTCCTTGTATGAAATGCGCCGTACAAATAAAGTTTGATTTGATTTGATTTCATCATTGCTATGCGTACACGGTGTAAGCTGATTCTCCAATTCTACACAGGTCCGACACAGAGGAAACATCAGCTTGCCACCACTGCGGTATGGCAGGACTGGATGTAGTAGACCCTTTGGGGGGTAGACAGTGGCTTTGACTAACCCAAAATAATTCTCAAGCGGTCCAAAATCTTTCAAAATGATCTGAGGGTGGCCTATAGGGTATATTTTCCGAGCCTGACAATAGGGATACAGACTTGTAATATCCACATAACGAATCCTCTCATCAGCTTGTGCTTTGTGATACAATTTGTAAGCATTTGTCCTACCCCCAAAGAGACTGTCTCTCGGCTTCAACCGCTCTGGGTGTATGTATGTAGTCATAAACTCCACCACAGAGACATCATTCTGCTTGGCCACCTGCCACTCACACTCCCACATAACTTCCACCTTTAAACCATAACCCTTAGACAGTGTTTCTACTTTGTCATCAAAGTGTTTTCTCAGGAGGCTGTAAGGTACTTTTGACAGGGGGTGGATATGGTGAGCCTTGTATCGGCAGTCATGCCCGTGGTGCATACACCCATTAAATTCCAGAGCAAATCTCTCACCAGCCTCCTCATAATAGCCATCTAGGTAGTATTTCCCAAATAAGACCTCGCCATCATTTAGAGCATGACTAACCTGGACATTTCGCTGAGCTTTCACAAATTCCAGCCATTCAATTGACACATTGGAGAACGCCTTATGTTGGTTAACGTATGCATTGTTATGCGTCAGAGCCAAGGTGTCTCTGGGTAGGAAGTGTGTCTTATAAACAGCCATACAACACGACGGTAGGGTGATTTGATTAAAGGGGTCTATGGCAGTAGACTCCATGAATTCATGATGGTATTTGAGACATGCTTCACGCAGCAAAACCACATCATGTCTACCATACGCATACAACTCCTTTTGAAAATCAAACACGTCATCATGGATACCATTGTACCAGACATCAAACACCGCTCTATCCTTATCAGACATATTCCCATAACCATAATATTTCTTATCAGGATAGGCCCCCACATATTCATTGTTGTCCTAGGTGTTGAAGAGATGTGGAAAATACCCCTTAGCGCTAGTGGCCAGGTTAAAGGCAGCGGGGGTGTTAGCCAACCGCATAGGGATGAACGAATAACTGTCTATGAACCGCTGTTTAAAGCGTGCGTCATACATATAGGTTACTCTACACCCCGTCATTATCACCTGGGGGGTGACACCCATGTTGGTGAAATGTTCCAACAGCAATATGTTGTCAAACCCTGCGGCATTATGTGCCAGCCATGTATGACCAATATACTTGGAGCATCTAAAATGATTTAAAAGCCTGGGTACACAATCATAACCCTCAGCTGTAAACTCATACCCGGCACCGGTTATGGCGCAGGCCAAATTAGCCATGTGTTTACCACCTTCAAACCGAGTCTCCAAATCAAAAAAGATGAACTTATTATCCGCCTTCTGTTGTTTGAGAGGTTGTATGAAACAATTATGATTGTCATCAGGGGCAGACGCTGTCTACAATGGTGACACACTGCTTCAGCGCAGGTATGTACTTTGGGGTTCTCCACACACACCTGATAACGTATGTTACACTTCTTGCAATATTTAGCTAGGTCACAAGGGGATGCTAAAAAACCTGAACGACACCGGGGCACTGCTTGCTTGTGCTTCTGAAAACAATAATTAGATTTACAATATAGGCCACAATCACTACAATGTATAGAGACCCCTTGCATTCTGTGACAGTCATGATCATGACAGACATCGCATGTGTATTTACAGCTATGGTGTGTACTAACTTCATACCCCCTGTAACAAAACTTGCATACATAAGTTACACCCTTGAACCCCTTCAGATTCAGAATCCCATGATAGTGACCGTCATGTAAGTAAAAATGAGCTGTTCTATCATGTGGTGTGTCATTACCCTGATAATGCATCAGTTGACCATCATGGTCCCTGTAAAAGACAACAACTTTAACGTTGAACGCTTTCTCAAATTTCGCAACATCAGTAAAGCATATCGTCTGTTCTGGTGTGAACCCCACACGGCTCTGCATACCTACTGCAATAGACTCTAACCTATCTGTTGTGGTGTGTGGATTTAGATAATTTGCTAAACACAGGGCAAAGCAGAGATTATTAGAACTATTGATGTGCCTTGTACCATCAGTGTAAATGTAAAATGTGTGTATACATCCTTGTAAGTTGCTTAGGATCAAAACGTCTGCTAAAGGCTAAAGGCTAAATGACTAAATGTATAATGTAGATGGTTAAACCAGGGCACAATGGCTTGTCAGAGGACAATGGGGACCTGTCAGAAATTGACAGCTGATCAGATATCAACCAGATGACAGGGTACAGATCCATCATATATGACATATTTATCACACATTTATTACCCCTAATCAATCATTTTGACACTTAGTACCAAATATATACTACTCACACACACACACTCACACACACACACACACACACACACACACACACCACCACCATCATCTCACCTGCACATCTGCCTCTCAGAGAGAAACATCTGGAGCTCCAGAGGGACCAAATAAACTCCACAGACCCAGAGGAGAGACGCATCTTAACTGCTTGGGATGAGATGGTATGTGTGTGTACATCTGTGTGTGTGTGTGTGTGTGTGTGTGTGTGTGTACATCTGTGTGTGTGTACATATGTGTGTGTGTGTGTGTATTTGTGTGTGTGTGAGAGTGAGTGTGTGTGTGTGTGTGTGCATGTGTATGTGTACATCTCTCTCTCTCTCTCTCTCTCTCTCTCTCTCTGTGTGTGTTCTTGAAAGGAGGAGCATACATCTCTACAATCAAACTAATCTATCTAGTTCTAGAGAGAGTTGTGATGACTAATAAAAACAGAGGGTCTTCTGTGTCAGGTTGCTATTTTGCTACAGAACCCACTTGCTTGTTCATTCTCTTACATCTGACCAGAGGCACTCATGCCTTATACTCTCTCTCTCTCTCTCTCTGTCTCTCTCTCTCTCTCTCTCTTTAACTTTCCTCTCCCCATCATCCCCCTGTCTTTCTCTCCCTCCTCCTCCCTCTCTCTGTCAGACTCTGTCTCTCCCTCTCTCTCTTTAACTTTCCTCTCCCCATCATGCCCCTGTCTTTCTCTCCCTCCTCCTCCTCCTCCCTCTCTCTGTCAGACACCAGCAGGGGGTAGAGCTGCAGAGTGAAGCCCAGATAGGAGCACCGCTGCTGGGGAGACACGCGGGGAGAAGAGGGGTATTAAAATCGAATGGAGGTCTGGAAAAGTTTATGGTAAAATAAAAGCCCTTTGGAAATTACTTAGTGAAGAGGAGTTGCGGACTTTCTTGACTCCTTAAGGGTTTCTTTGGGTTATATTCATGCTTGTTTTTGGTTTTTGTTTACACATGTTGTTTGTTGTAGATTTCCAAAGAAATCAAGAACAAAAGAACGGGAAATTATAATTGCTCCCTAATTTATAGCATTAAGGCGGGGTTTTATGTCAGTGATATCTTGATATACAATGACGTGATGGTATATATTAGCCATACAGTATGGTTTAAAAGAAAAGGCATTTCAATGATATCCTCAACTTTTAGTGCTTCGTGAACGGTCAGATCTCCAGATTTTGGTCTTTGTGAACACAAGAATTTCTGTACAGCTTTGAAGTATGGGGAGCAATTAAAATGCTGTGATATTCTATCATCACAGACATACAGTGATATAGGAATTTGCACCTTACAAAACATTAGCACCGTAGCAAATGTTAGGACTACACATTCTTCTGTTCTCTTCTTATGTCTACACGTTCATATTCTAATTTCTATTCATTCATAATCTCCTATTAGAGGAAAGTTACTGAATCTGCTGAGAAAACATTCCAGACCTTTCAAACATCACAATTAAAACATGATAACAACACCAGCAAAAAGAAGATAAATGCTGTGAATAATCTATTGAAATGATTCATTTATTATAATCACATTTGATCAGTTTTAAACACACAGTGCGCATCAACACATGAGAGGATATGTCAATGAACTTGAACCAAAACACAGATAAAATGAACAATAGGTGAAATTGTTCAATAATCAAATAGAAATCCATAAAACATGTCACTGTGACACAAACATGACACAATCATAATGAAAATCTATCTAGCAGTATGCTGATAAAACACCTTTTAGTGTTACATTTTATATAGTGTTGGATTTATAAGGTAAACCTCATCTTATTGCATCTCTGGATAGGGTAATGTTGGTATATAGACCACATCAGGTTTGAATTCGTAACACTTCAAATCTCTCAGTTTTTCAATTAGGTCCTTTTGTTTGTCATCCCTCAGAATGGTCCACTTCATAAGAGTGATTGTTTCAAAAAGGGGAACATTTCTGAATCGAAGCAAATTGCTAATGGCCTCTACCTCAGCACAATTACCATAAAGATGATCTCCTTTAGGATTCTGGTTTTCAAGTGAGAAAACTTCACAGCAAGTGGCACATGGCTCCATATATTTTAAGGTCTTGGCATCATATGCAGTGCAGGACACTTCTAAAGCTTCTAAGCTTGGAAACGCCACTGTACGTGGTTCTCCCCTGGAACATTGTATTACAGCATAAGACACATGAGGATGCCATGTATGCACACAAGACAGAGCAATCCAGATTTTTTTGTACTGTTTCTCTGCCTTGGGAATTGATACACCATAACTAAAGATCTGTTGATCCCAGCTAGATTGTGTGATACATACAACAGACCCAATGAGTTGGTTGGTTGCTTTGCAATCCAGTTCCTTAGTGATTGCTGACAACTCATTCATCACTTCGTCTCGGTTTTCCTTCCCTCTTACTTCAACAATCTGAAATGAAAGTAAATACATCGGAAATATAAAGAAATTCATCATCATATTTCCTGTTGATAACCTTACAAAATTTGTGTCTGTGTAAACTAATGAGGTAGTCAATTTGTACTGACCAGTTCTAGCAAACAGGAAAAAGGTGACCGTCTCGGAAGCTTGTTTTTGAATCCTCTAAATGCTGTGCCAAATAACGTTTCCAGTATCTCGACCACCCCACGACTAAACATTTCATCAGGTTCAAATTTCAAGTCATGGATATGTCCTGAGAACAGGATGCTATGGACCATCTGGAGAGAATGCAATGAAGATAAACATTTAGGCTCCTGTTTACATTTCACATAGCAGTCTGTATCTATTGCTATTCAGAAACTATATACAGCAGACATGTTAACAAAATCTTCATGGGCTGTGGACTTTCAGTTATAAGAGGGACATTTACTGTGACAATGATTGACCTTGTTTACATCGTTCATACCTCATCAACAAGTAGGGCCGCAGTATGGTTTGGTGAGTGCATCCACAGTCTAAATGCAGTCTCAATGAATGAGTTTGCTTGATCCACCAGAGGTGAGTCTTCCAACCGTTTTTTGCGACTAAAACAGAAAAAATACACAATCCATACTACAATCCACAAAACTGTAAGTGTAGTCTACTGATCTTTTCCTCAAACAGTTTGGTTTTCTGTTAGCCGGTTTCCTTTCTCTAAGGGGAGAGACTCCATTTCAAACCTCAGCTCTTTATGGTTAAACAGTTTGTCATGAAAACAAAAGAAGCACAGGAAAGAGACTCAACATCTAAATAAACAGACTAATTAACAGAACACACACTATAATCAGAACACAAATGAGGCACATATGCAAGCGAAGATCGATCTTTGAGAACTAAAATGTTCGCAGTTAGAATTGCAGACTGTGCTATAAAGTTGCTTCAAGTTGGTTTTAAGCCCAACTAACAGTTGTTGCTAGGGTTGGTATTAGAATGTTCACCTAAGGGGAAACAATCCTTTAGCCTTTATCTTATCAACCCAACCTTGTGTTAGAATTAAGCAAGTCACATTTATTTTATTCAGCCAATGCAGGCATTGGTATTGAAACTTACCGATCTGCTTTGGACATCTTCTTCGGGGGCCTCTGATTCGGGGCCTTCTGATACGGAAACCTTACAAATTTCGGTGTGGACATCTGAAACGGATTTGAATTCAATAAAAGCTTAACAATAACAACAAAACAACAATAATTATAACAATAATAATAATTTAATAATAACAGCATACCTTGTAAATGATTATGTCAGTGGTAGAATAACCTTCTATATCCGACTTAATGACCTAATTACAGTTTGCAATGTATGGTCTGAAAGTAGAAAACAAGATGTCAAATTTTCCAGCTGAAAAAGTGAATCAAACACTGAAAATACCAAAAAGATGAAAAAGTTTATAAGTATAAGTATATAACTCATATATTTCTACTGCCTGTGTAACCATTATTGTGTGAAGCGCAGTCCTGTACTGGTCAACAGCCTTGCAGCAAAATTTTGCAGGCAAGTGATTGAAGGCGTGAATTACTTTTTCCATATCATGGAAAGACAGAATTGGTTTGATTTTGATAGTAACTATTTTTTTAACAACAGAACTGATTTGTTGGTCAAGACTGAGCAGTTGTGAAATATAGAAATAAGACAAATAAAGACAAACAGAAATCTTATATTATCTATATTGGACAAGAAGCAAAGTGAAGAGAAGCTAGAACTGGTCTACCTGTGATTTTTATCTCTCATTCATTTGTTTGCTATAGGTGGAGTTTAAATGGGGCTTAATGACAAACAATTTCTTGCAAACGTTCCAAGAGCTCTAAGAGTTCCAGAGAAAGATAACACACCCCTACAGGTCTTGGTGAGCCGGGTGCCATTTTATCACTTTATCTTCACATTCAGTGAATATGGGAGCAGGTGTTTGGGAAACATTCTGTGTAAAATCTTTCTTTTTTCAAAATTACCACAGAAACACATTTGCTGTCAAAAAGGTCAGGAGAGGTTTTCTCCAACAGGTAACCTCTGAGGTTCCCTCTCATTGATAGACTGAGCTCCTGGCATGACTCATGACACAATAACACACGCACACAAAACCATATTTAGTTTGGTTCCCAAGTTGTTTGTGAAACCCCACAGTCATAATTTAGTGAACTCGTTCAATTTACCCTTTGACCTATTTTGAGATAAACTTAACATTGGTTTAGTGTATTACATACATTGTGAGTCCACCAGTCTCTCGAACACCGGTTGAGTAACACAAACATAAACATCACAAGTATGTGTCTATGCTCAGAACGACCTCAGAGTCATGAGATGAGGTATATATATATTGCCTTGGGACAAACTTGTGGGACTGACCACAGATGGAGCACCTGTGATGTGCAGAAAGAGAGGCATAAGAAATTAATGCCACTGATTTTATTTTGAAATGTGATCTCTGTGTTTATAGGCAACTAAAAGGCCTAAGCTTTAGGCTGCTTGTCCCAGATTTAATAGGCCTATGTCAAAGTCAAAGTCAAAGTCAAAGTAGCTTTATTGTCAATTACTTTGCATGTTAAGACATACAAAGGAATCGAAAAAACGTCAAACTTAAGTTCATGTTTACATATGGAAAAATATAATATATCTTTTTTTTCAATAAATATTGAATATGTCCGGCCCTGGACTTGGACGCAGTTTTTTTAATTTTGGCCATTTGTGTAATTGAGTTTGACACCCCTGCTCTAAGTCTTTTGTTATTTAAAGCTGAACTATTTCGATCTTTCTTCAGAACAAATCAGCATGAGGTTGCACATATTTAGTTGTATGCAAATACAATGACAATAAAGGCTGTTCTATTTCTACTATTCAGTTTAGCAAGGTTGACCTTCTGGTCATTATTTTTGCCTTAAGAACCTACATGTTAATTAGAAAGTGCCTCTTACTTTTTATTTAGACTAGTTGGTTCTAGGGATAGTGTTCTCGTCACGATGACGATTACAATATTCCCAAACTGAATGTAATATACAACCCAAATGAATAAGAACAACTGTAAATAATAGCAAGTGAATGTACAGGTTGGATGCCAATTAGACCATCACCAACCCTGGTATGCCCAGGCTATAGCAGGTACTTCAGATTGCAGGGAGACCATAATCAGACTACTGCCCACATCACAAGGATCAATTCAAGATCAAACATGAATATGTTACATTCATATACATTTGCGTATACTTTGTATAAACTCCTGAGGTTCTATGTGCATGTGCTTAAGAAGTCCACGCTTCCCCGTGGGGAATATGGAGTTTTTTTGTAAGGGTATGTTTAGATTTGATTTAAATATAAAACGTTATATTGGCCCAGGTTGGTAAAATAGTGAGATTCAAAGTGGTTTGCTTCGCTTCACACTGCTAGTTAGTTTATCAAAGCGCATCAAGCACTTGCAAAAACAAAATGGTGGGCGTTCGCAAATGTAGTATCCTGTGGTTTGGTCGACTGTGGAGAGACTCCCTCGTGGAAATTGGGTAGGTGGAATTGTGATAAGCGCAGGTTGTGACTAAAACCAGGCGGGATGATCAAGCGTATCGTTTTTGACAAAGAAACCATTACAAACCGCCTGGGTTTTTTTTGCAGCGTTTTTGTTTTGGTAGACATGCTAGATACCCAAATTAACATGTAGAAGAAAAAAGTAAATTTTTCATGTAATGTCCCCTTTAATAATACATGCTGCCTGACACAGAGGTTCTTATGTTTGGATACAAAGGCCGTTCGTAAGCTCCATAGGTTATGCCGTGTCGAACGGATCATGCAAGTTCGGCCATGCATAAATTGATCAATTTGAGTTGATCAATTTGAAGTCTCTATCACAGATATCCAGCGCTAGAGCATACTGCATAAAATCAAAGCTTAGTCCCAATAGACAGTAGGAAAAAAAAATAATAATTAAAAAGTCTGAGTGCAAAGATTCTCTAATTTAGGACCCGATTATTTGAATTCTTTAATAATGGAAACTTTAAGTAAATGAAGCAGTATAATTGTGTAGGTTACTACTCACATGGTTTAATCCTTAAGGTATTTTACAAAAGCCCAAGCAAGTAAACACCCTGATACAAATTAAAAGGTTGAAAATGTAGGCCTATGGGTTCATAATTGTAACTTACCTTCGGTAAAGAGCTTGCTGACGGAAGATTCACACTCTGCTGCTCTGAAGTCCTTGAAGAATGCTGAGATCAGTGCAAACCCTTAAAGAAAACAAATGAAAAATTAAACAGTGCTGGTTATAAAACGCATTGTTACTGTCAACGACCACATTTCCATGCATAAAACTATGCCTCTGATATACAAAAGGATTATACACAATCACAAAAGACGTTTATGTATTAGGAACCCTTCTCTCATTTTCCACGATTCAAATGTTGCTACCCCATGGCCATATAGCCTTAAGTATGTAGGTTAACTACACAGTTTGATTGCATTCATTTCTTTAATACAGACTAAGCAACAAACGACACGGAAAAAGCAGCAGAACACTCAGTCAGTGCGAAACCTCCACCCCCGTTTAGGTTATATCATAGGGATGAAGCCTTTGAAGTCTATACCCCGAAATATCATATGAAGAGACCTGACTTTTTGGAAACCCCGACCGTCTCGCTTTCACTTGTGACATACACATATCTGCTCCTACATACACGTACATACATACGCTGGAAAATAACCAAACCTTGTATGCTACCCCAACCTCCATAAACAATAAGCTACACACAGCCACAATGGCTCAAGGCTTTAGAGTTTGGGCGCATTTTATTGGTAACTAAAAGTATGGTCAAAGTTAGTCTACACTTAATTAAGCTAATGAAACAGGTACCTGCAATACACATACTCCAGTTTGAATGGCAAGTGAAAGAATTGGCCTGATTGCATTTGTATGAACCAGCAATTTCTGATTACCGGCAATAGATTTTGAAGCAACATTATGTAACAATTTGGCCTTAAAAATGCAGCGTCAAAATCATTTTGTGTCAGTGATTCTAGTGTTTGAGTTCTTGTCTTTCTGGCAACATGTGCCTTTGTTTACATTTTGGTCATGTGGTGGTGTCATGTGTTTTCTGTTTTGAAATTACATGTGTCTCTGACTTTGTTTGATTTCCCACTATTTTGTGAGCACACCTGATTTCTGTTTGTTGAGATTGGTTTCTGGGGATTTAAGCCTGGTAATCCTATCAGTCTCTGCCAAATCATGCCAGTTTAATACCTGAGCCTTTCCAGGCGATTTAGTAAGTCTACTATACTCTGTCTGCAAGAATAAGACATTTCTTTGCACACCATGTATTGAACAAATTCACTGTCCCAAAAAATCTTTCCTACACCTTATTGTCATTGACCAGCAGATGTCCCTAGAGTGCATTTGAAACGTTGAGTAATTAACCACTTTTCAACACGCCTGGCTGGAAAGCTTCAAGGTTTCATGAAGTATTTTAGAGTAATTAGAGTTATTAACACAATGCACAATGATGCCCTTACTTTAACAGGTTGGCTAACTTTTTTAGATATCTTGTAAGAAATACCACTAACAAGACACTCTTGTTTCTCCGCATGTCAATGTTCCACTATCAGCAATTCATTATTACATTCATTGGTAATTACAAATACGACATAACCCATAGGAACGTTTTAAAAGGCAAATAGTATAAACACAAACATATTTCAGTAATAAACTCAATGTCAGACTTTCCTAACCCGACCCTGCCATACTTGAACTGCCATAATGAACTGCCATGTGCTCTATAGTTCTCACTAGTAAATGATGGCAGTCTTTACAGCTCTGTAGAAGAGTGAGACCCTTATACACTACATTTTACAGACTCAACATTACTATCCTTTATTGGATAGCAAAATAGAGCTTTAGGATTAATTTTGAACAAGGTGTGGAGGACTGACGGAGCTACAGTCATGTCAACAGGTGGCACAAATGCCAGTTAAACTGTAACAAGCAGGCAGTGCTTTATAAATGTATTCGCAGGACATAGTCATGGTAACAAATGTTAAAACTATTATAATAACAATATTATATATATGAGATCTTTTTTGATCAGCATTAAACTCCTTTTCAACGGTGTTTCATATCAACTTTGCTGTTCTATTTAAGATCTATTTTGAACAGCATTAACCTACTTTTCAGCGGTGTGTCATATCAACTTTGCTGTTCTATTTAACATCTATTTTGATGTGAAGGCAGATTCTGATTCAGATCAAGATTCTGATGACTGATTATTGATATCTGAGCTCAACAGCCAATCAGATTATACCCCCACCTTCCATGCTCCAGTATGGAATACTGTCTGAGCCACTATGTTTGTGTCCCATTTAAAGAGCTAGGACTGTTTACGAACACCACAGGGTTTTTTATGAGCACACACACACCAAGAACAGACTGCTAGGGGATTTGACAAAAGGTGTATTGGATCAAAAATGCAATATCCACAGTAGTGTGAAAATAGCCAAAGCATGTCTTAAATGTGTCTGTTTGTTAGCCGTTCATAAGCAAGAGCCTCATGTCAGAGTCAGACGTGTCTCAAAGCCTCTATGTGTTCATGCATTTAATATTTTCTTGCTTTTCTTGGGCAGCAGAATGGAGCGTCATGATTTTAGATTTTCAATTTTTCAGAAAGATGTTAAGAATGTCAACTGTACAGCCATGTCTACATTTTAACAGTTAATTAACAGTTGAACTGGAAAACCAGTTAGGCTTTAGAAATGGTTCAACAGGATGATAGTCTCATTATTGTTTCATTGAAGCCACAAGGCCACCAAGAAGTCAATATTAAGATGCGTATGCCATGAACACATTCAGAAGCACCAAGCAACACTTAATTGCAGATGGATGTGTAAATACTTTGGACACTAACATTTGCACAAGCACATTCACACTCTCTTTCTCTCTCTGTCTCTCTCTCTCTCCGTCTCTCTCACACACATACACACACATAGCCCAGCAAGAATACTGCATGCTGCTGTGTAAGCTCAAAAGGTATAGCGGTTCACACATTCGCCCCGTAACAAGGGTATCCTGACAGCAGACCCTTTTGACAGGAAAACTGAAATGCTCACACACATACGCACACACACACACACACACACACACACACACACACACACACACACACAGTTCTCTATGCTGATTTGTCACGCAAAGGCAACACAACATTAAACCAGGCGTGCTTATTGTAATTCAACATCCTACCCCATACGTATATTAAGCAAGCTTATCCTAACTGTTGTGGAATTCTAGGAGCTTCTCAAGAAACTTCAAGGCAAATAGGTAGTGAATATACTGAACAATTTATTTCAGAACGGTTAACTACTACTGAGCTGGTCCATGGAGCATCTCATTGACTCTAAGTAAGTGGCAGGACCGATCGAGCTGACTAACACAGGAAGAAGCCCCAGACCTCTTTTTTTATAGATCTGACTCCTTCTGTTCTTTCCTGTGCATCTCTGCCTTGTTTATCCGAACAGAATTGACCACATCTAAAGCTCTTTGTTCTACTTGTTTCTGGTTTTACTGTTTTGTTAGTGAACAGTCAGCACAAAATGCTGGCTGTTTCCTGAGACAATGGTGTCTTGCCTTTTTTGATATTGTTTTTAGAGAAGGCCTCCTTGCCTCGTCACAGCCTTGCCTCGTGACAGCTTTGCCTCGTGACAGCCTTGCCTCGTGACAGCCTTGGCTCGTGGCGGGCAGCCATTTTGTCATGCCACAGCCATTTTGTCTAACTGTGACTTCTGTTTCTTCGCATGTCCATGTTC